>NW_024609326.1:57500-140659 GCF_018296145.1 Oncorhynchus tshawytscha
GGTTTGGCCCAGCGTCGTTCGGGGTAGGGGAGCATTTGGCCCAGCGTAGTCCGGGTTAGGGGAGGGTTTGACCCAGCGTAGTCCGGGTTAGGGGAGGGTTTGACCCAGCGTCGGGGGCTTTACTTGGCTCATTGCGCTCTAGTGATCCCTTGTGGCGGGCCGGGTGTTAAGAAGCACGGTTTGGCCAGGTCATGTTTCAGAGGACTCGACTTTCTCCTCTCCCGAGCCCGTTGGGGGAGTTGCAGCCATGAAGAGTCGTGGTTAGTCACGCCATTATAGCTGTGTTCGTTAGGACAACACAGACAAAACAATCAAGTTAAATGACTCCAGTCAGGGTTGTAAAAAAGCAGAAGCCCAGACACACCCGCTGCCATTAGGAACAACAAAACACTGAGCTAATTGTTTTGGGTTGAACTGACCAACTGCCTATTAAACAGGAAGAGCAGACACCAACAACAAATCTGAAGATTTGCTATTTTTAAGAGAGAGAGAGAGAGACACAGAGACAGAGACACAGAGACAGAGAGAGACAGAGAGAGAGAGACAGAGACAGAGAGACAGAGAGACAGAGAGAGAGAGAGAGAGAGAGACAGAGAGACACAGAGACAGAGAGACACAGAGACAGAGAGAGAGACACAGAGAGAGACAGAGAGAGAGAGAGAGAGAGAGACACAGAGACACAGAGACAGAGAGACACAGAGACACAGAGAGAGAGAGAGTAGAGAGAGAGAGACAGAGAGACAGACAGAGAGACAGAGAGAGACAGAGAGACACAGAGACAGAGAGAGAGAGAGAGAGAGAGAGACAGAGAGACACAGAGACAGAGAGACACAGAGACACAGAGACAGAGAGACACAGAGACACAGAGAGAGAGAGAGAGAGAGAGAGACAGAGACACAGAGACAGAGAGACACAGAGACACAGAGAGAGAGAGAGATAGAGACAGAGAGACACAGAGACAGAGACAGAGAGACAGAGAGAGAGACAGAGAGACACAGAGACACAGAGAGACAGAGAGACACAGAGACACAGAGACAGAGAGACACAGAGACACAGAGAGACAGAGAGAGAGAGAGAGACAGAGACACAGAGACACAGAGACAGAGAGACACAGAGAGAGAGAGAGAGATAGAGACAGAGAGACACAGAGACACAGAGACACAGAGACAGACACAGAGACAGAGAGAGAGAGATTTAGAGACAGAGACACAGAGAGAGAGATAGAGACAGAGAGACACAGAGAGACGGAGAGAGAGAGAGATTTAGAGAGAGACAGAGAGACAGACAGCGAGAGAGAGACAGAGACAGAGAGAGAGAGAGAGAGAGACAGAGAGAGAGAGAGAAGAGAGAGAGAGACAGAGACAGAGAGACACAGAGACAGAGACAGAGAGACACATAGACAGAGAGAGAGACAGAGACAGAGAGACAGAGAGACACATAGACAAAGACAGAGAGAGACAGAGACAGAGAGACACAGAGACAGAGAGACACAGAGACAGAGACAGAGAGACACATAGACAGAGACAGAGAGAGACAGAGAAAAGAGACAGAGAAGAGAGACCGAGAGAGAAAATAGACAGAGAGCTTGTGATTTTCATCAAGTTTCTTAGTGTATGTAGGTCAGTATCTTGGTGTATTTAGGTCAGTATCTTGGTGTATTTAGGTCAGTATCTTGGTGTATTTAGGTCAGTATCTTGGTGTATTTAGGTCAGTATCTTGGTGTATTTAGGTCAGTATCTTGGTGTATTTAGGTCAGTATCTTGGTGTATTTAGGTCAGTATCTTGGTGTATTTAGGTCAGTATCGTGGTGTATTTAGGTCAGTATCGTGGTGTATTTAGGTCAGTGTCTTGGTGTATTTAGGTCAGTATCTTGTGTATTTAGGTCAGTATCTTGGTGTATTTAGGTCAGTATCTTGGTGTATTTAGGTCAGTATCTTGGTGTATTTAGGTCAGTATCTTGGTATTTAGGTCAGTATCTTGGTGTATTTAGGTCAGTATCTTGGTGTATTTAGGTCAGTATCTTGGTGTATTTAGGTCAGTATCTTGGTGTATTTAGGTCAGTATCGTGGTGTATTTAGGTCAGTATCTTGGTGTATTTAGGTCAGTATCGTGGTGTATTTAGGTCAGTGTCTTGGTGTATTTAGGTCAGTGTCTTGGTGTATTTAGGTCAGTATCTCTGATAGAGGTGGATGATAAATGAAAAGGCACTTTAGTTTTTAATTGTTTGTCTGAAGCATTACAGCAGGTGATGTTTTACCCATGTAAAGTACTAGCTTGTTAAATTCCACCATGGTAGGGTATTAATCCCCAGTATATTATGGTAGGGTAGTAATCCCCAGTATATCCTGGTAGGGTATTAATCCCCAGTATATTATGGTAGGGTAGTAATCCCCAGTATATCCTGGTAGGGTAGTAATCCCCAGTATATCATGGTAGGGTAGTAATCCCCAGTATATCCTGGTAGGGTAGTAATCCCCAGTATATCCTGGTAGGGTAGTAATCCCCAGTATATCCAGTATATCCTGGTAGGGTAGTAATCCCAGTATATCCAGTATATCCTGGTAGGGTAGTAATCCCCAGTATATCCTGGTAGGGTAGTAATCCCCAGTATATCCTGGTAGGGTAGTAATCCCCAGTATATCATGGTAGGGTAGTAATCCCCAGTATATCCTGGTAGGGTATCCTGGTAATCCCCAGTATATCTGGTAGGGTAGTAATCCCCAGTATATCCTGGTAGGGTAGTAATCCCCAGTATATCATGGTAGGGTAGTAATCCCCCCTGGTATATCCCAGTATATGGTAGGGTAGTAATCCCCAGTATATCCTGGTAGGGTAGTAATCCCCAGTATATCCTGGTAGGGTAGTAATCCCCAGTATATCCTGGTAGGGTAGTCAAGTAATCCCCAGTATATCCTGGTAGGGTAGTAATCCCCAGTATATCCTGGTAGGGTAGTAATCCCCAGTATATCCTGGTAGGGTAGTAATCCCCAGTATATCCTGGTAGGGTAGTAATCCCCAGTATATCCTGGTAGGGTAGTAATCCCCAGTATATCCTGGTAGGTAGTAATCCCCAGTATATCCCCAGTATATCCTGGTAGGGTAGTAATCCTCAGTATATCCTGGTAGGGTAGTAATCCCCAGTATATCCTGGTAGGGTAGTAATCCCCAGTATATCCTGGTAGGGTAGTAATCCCAGGGTAGTAATCCCCAGGATATCCAGTATATCCTGGTAGGGTAGTAATCCCCAGTATATCCTGGTAGGGTAGTAATCCCCAGTATATCTGGTAGGGGTAGTATATCCTGGTAGTAATCCTCAGTATATCCTGGTAGGGTAGTAATCCCTCAGTATATCCTGGTAGGGTAGTAATCCTCAGTATATCCTGGTAGGGTAGTAATCCCCAGTATATCCTGGTAGGGTAGGGTAGTAATCCCCAGTATATCCTGGTAGGGTAGTAATCCCTCCAGTATATCCAGTATATGGTAGGGTAGTAATCCTCAGTATATCCTGGTAGGGTAGTAATCCCAGTATATCCTGGTAGGGTAGTAATCCCCAGTATATCCTGGTGGTAGGGTAGTAATCCTCAGTATATCCTGGTAGGGTAGTAATCCTCAGTATATCCTGGTAGGGTAGTAATCCAGTATATCCAGGGTATAATCCTGGTAGGGTAGTAATCCCTATCAGTATATCCTGGTAGGGTAGTAATCCCTCAGTATATCCTGGTAGGGTAGTAATCAGTATATCCTCAGTATATCCTGGTATCCTGGTAGTAATCCCCAGTATATCATGGTAGGGTAGTAATCCTCAGTATATCCTGGTAGGGTAGTAATCGTCAGTATATCCTGGTAGGGTAGTAATCCTCAGTATATCCTGGTAGGGTAGTAATCATCAGTATATCCTGGTAGGGTAGTGATTGAGAAAAGGATGACCAGGCATAGAGCTCCTCTCTATGTGTCCACATTCCCAGGGTTTATGTTCCCCACCGTGTTCCAGCTGTATAATATTTCAGACCAGAGTGACTGCTGGGTCACACAACTGCTGCTTTGGTTTATCACATCATGCCCCAACCGTTGTGTTTGTGTTGAAGTTGCTGTCCTCTTGTGCCCGCTTTTCAGACACACCAAGGCCTCATCAGGTGGCACAACAGGTGGTGATCGCAGTGACCTCTGAACTGGTAGAACTATAGCAGTGACCTCTGAACTGGTAGAACTATAGCAGTGACCTCTGAACTGGTAGAACTACTGCAGTGACCTCTGAACTGGAAGAACTACTGCAGTGACCTCTGAACTGGAAGAACTACAGCAGTGACCTCTGAACTGGTAAAACTACTGCAGTGACCTCTAAGCTGGAAGTACTTGTCACGGATCCTTCCATCACACCTGTCTCCTGTTCCCACTGATTAGTATTTGTATATATGTGTCCTTTGGTTTCCGTGGTCTGGTTGATTATTGTTGCAATGTCCGTTGGTGCGTGAGTACCTGTACTGTGTGTTCTGGGCTTTCGTGCCCTTGTGGAGTGCACAGATGATTACAGGTCTCGTCCCGTGTGTTAATCATCGTGTGTTATTTATTCGAGGTACTCCTCTTTTGTTTGGGTTTCTACCCTGTGTTTTTGTTGTGTGTTTGTTTGGTCTTCGTCCCCGTGCCTTTACATGGCACGCCGTAATTTGGGCTTAACTTTAAAAAACTATTAAGCATTCCTGCGCCTGTCTCCCGATCCTTCATACCAACGTGACAGAACTACTGCAGTCACCTCTGAACTGGACGAACTACTGCAAAACAGTGTAACTAAAGATGAACTACTGCAGTCACCTCTGAACTGGACGAACTACTGCAAAACAGTGTAACTAAAGATGAACTACTGCAGTCACCTCTGAACTGGACGAACTACTGCAAAACAGTGTAACTAAAGATGAACTACTGCAGTCACCTCTGAACTGGACGAACTACTGCAAAACAGTGTAACTAAAGATGAACTACTGCAGTCACCTCTGAACTGGACGAACTACTGCAAAACAGTGTAACTAAAGATGAACTACTGCAGTGCAAAAATGTTGCTCTGAGGATGAGTGTATGGAAAATGTACAACTGGTCATCCCTGGATTCTGACATCCAGCCGTCGTGAATGCATATTCAAATCTTTAGGTTGTGAAAATGTATATTTTCTAGTGTTGCCTGGTGTTTTGCAGCATAGCACCTGCATGGCCGGCCCCAGGCTTAATTTACAGTCAGTGTTTATCTCTGCGGGTTGCTCTGCTCTACGGTCCACTCTACTCTCCCTCCAGGGCTATGAAAGACTTCATTATAAACCACACAGCCCTTCACTACAACCAGCAATGACCACTGGGATGCACCACAAGGTGTGTGTGTGTGTGTGTGTGTGTGTGTGTGTGTGTGTGTGTGTGTGTGTGTGTGTGTGTGTGTGTGTGTGTGTGTACTCCAGACGTGGGCCTCAGGCAGTGTCGTTGGCAGGTTATGGTCTAGATGTCCACATCTGATGGGATATTTTAAACCCACGCTGATTCATCATGTTTAGTGGCTCAGAAACATTACAAACAAACACAGTTATGAAAGAACATTCATCCACATTTAAAAACATGTAGATAATTCAGAACCTTTCTACATTTAGAATATTTAGAACCTTTCTACATTTAGAATATTTAGAACATTTCTACATTTAGAACATTTAGAATATTTAGAACATTTCTACATTTAGAACATTTCTACATTTAAAACATTTAGAACATTTCTACATTTAGAACATTTCTACATTTAAAACATTTAGAACATTTCTACATTTAAAACATTTAGAACATTTAGAACATTTCTACATTTAGAATATTTAGAACATTTCTACATTTAGAACATTTAGAACATTTCTACATTTAGAACATTTCTACATTTAGAATATTTAGAACATTTCTACATTTAGAATATTTAGAACATTTCTACATTTAGAACATTTCTACATTTAGAATATTTAGAACATTTCTACATTTAGAACCTTTCTACATTTAGAACATTTAGAACCTTTCTACATTTAGAATATTTAGAACCTTTCTACATTTAGAATATTTAGAACATTTCTACATTTAGAATATTTAGAACATTTCTACATTTAGAATATTTAGAAAATTTCTACATTTAGAATATTTAGAACATTTCTACATTTAGAACCTTTCTACATTTAGAACATTTAGAACCTTTCTACATTTAGAACCTTTCTACATTTAGAACATTTAGAACCTTTCTACATTTAGAATATTTAGAACCTTTCTACATTTAGAATATTTAGAACATTTCTACATTTAGAATATTTAGAACATTTCTACATTTAGAATATTTAGAACATTTCTACATTTAGAATATTTAGAACATTTCTACATTTAGAATATTTAGAACATTTCTACATTTAGAACCTTTCTACATTTAGAACATTTAGAACCTTTCTACATTTAGAATATTTAGAACATTTCTACATTTAGAATATTTAGAACATTTCTACATTTAGAATATTTAGAACATTTAGAACATTTAGAACATTTCTACATTTAGAACATTTCTACATTTATAACATTTTATAACATTTCTAGAACATTTAGAACATTTCTACATTTAGAACATTTAGAATATTTAGAACATTTCTACATTTAGAACATTTCTACATTTAAAACATTTAGAACATTTCTACATTTAGAACATTTCTACATTTAAAACATTTAGAACATTTCTACATTTAAAACATTTAGAACATTTAGAACATTTCTACATTTAGAACATTTCTACATTTAGAACATTTAGAACATTTCTACATTTAGAACATTTAGAACATTTCTACATTTAGAACATTTAGAACATTTAGAACATTTCTACATTTAGAACATTTCTACATTTAGAACATTAAGGACATTTAGAACATTTCTACATTTAGAACATTTAGAACATTTCTACATTTAGAACATTTAGAACATTTCTACATTTAGAACCTTTAGAACATTTCTACATTTAGAACATTTCTACATTTAGAACATTTAGAACATTTCTACATTTAGAACCTTTAGAACATTTCTACATTTAGAACATTTCTACATTTAGAACCTTTAGAACATTTCTACATTTAGAACATTTCTACATTTAGAACATTTCTACATTTAGAACATTTCTACATTTAGAACATTTAGAACATTTCTACATTTAGAACATTTCTACATTCAGAACATTTATACATTTCTATGTAGAAATGTTCTGAATGTAGAAATGTTCTGAATGTAGAAATGTTCTGAATGTAGAAATGTTTTAAATGTAGAAATGTTCTGAATGTAGAAATGTTCTAAATGTAGAAATGTTCTGAATGTAGAAATGTTCTGAATGTAGAAATGTTCTAAATGTTTTAAATGTAGAAATGTTCTGAATGTAGAAATGTTCTAAATGTTTTAAATGTAGAAATGTTCTGAATGTAGAAATGTTCTAAATGTTTTAAATGTAGAAATGTTTTAAATGTAGAAATGTTCTAAATGTAGAAATGTTCTAAATGTAGAAATGTTCTGAATGTAGAAATGTTCTAAATGTTTTAAATGTAGAAATGTTTTAAATGTAGAAATGTTCTAAATGTTTTAAATGTAGAAATGTTCTGAATGTAGAAATGTTCTAAATGTTTTAAATGTAGAAATGTTTTAAATGTAGAAATGTTCTAAATGTAGAAATGTTCTAAATGTAGAAAAGTTCTGAATGTAGAAATGTTCTAAATGTTTTAAATGTAGAAATGTTTTAAATGTAGAAATGTTCTAAATGTAGAAATGTTCTAAATGTTCTAAATGTTCTAAATGTAGAAATGTTCTAAATGTTCTAAATGTTTTAAATGTAGAAATGTTCTGAATGTAGAAATGTTCTAAATGTAGAAATGTTCTGAATGTAGAAATGTTCTAAATGTAGTAATGTTCTAAATGTAGAAATGTTCTGAATGTTCTAAAGGTAGAAATGTTCTAAATGTAGTAATGTTCTAAATGTAGTAATGTTCTGAATGTAGTAATGTTCTAAATGTAGAAATGTTCTAAATGTAAAAATGTTCTAAATGTAGAAATGTTCTGAATGTTCTAAATGTAGAAATGTTCTGAATGTAGTAATGTTCAAAATGTAGTAATGTACTAAATGTAGTAATGTACTAAATGTAGTAATGTTCTAAATGTAGTAATGTTCTAAAGGTAGAAATGTTCTAAATGTAGAAATGTTCTGAATGTAGTAATGTTCTGAATGTAGAAATGTTCTGAATGTAGAAATGTTCTGAATGTAGTAATGTTCTAAATGTAGTAATGTTCTGAATGTAGAAATGTTCTAAATGTTCTGAATGTAGTAATGTTCTGAATTTAGAAATGTTCTAAATGTTCTAAATGTTCTAAATGTTTAATTGTTCTAAATGTTCTAAATGTTTAATTATTCTAAATGTTCTAAATGTTTAATTATTCTAAATGTTCTAAATGTTTAATTATTCTAAATGTTCTAAATGTTTAATTATTCTAAATGTTCTAAATGTTTAATTATTCTAAATGTTCTAAATGTAGAACATGGAGTATCAGATCTGTTGTTGTTATGGAACAGGATGTCTAGTGATTTCTCACCACTAACAAGTCAATTAGTAACTTGTGTCATTGTGTTTGTGTGTGTTTATTGTGAGTAAACCAGCGGGTCACAAACCCAGTTCTTTCTTAATCAGTCCTCATAAAGCAAACAGACAGTCTTCAGAAGTCCTGTGTAACCCACCATGGTGGTCTCTCTAGTAGTAGGACTGGAGCGCGTGTGAAACGAGAACTGTTTAGGAGGTTGACCAAGTTTAAACTCCTCTGATCAAAGTTCAACTCTCAGACAGGCAGGCAGATGGAAAGACAGGCAAACAGACAGACAGAAATACAGGCAGACAGAAAGACAGTCAGGCAGACAGACAGACAGACAGACAGAAATACAGGCAGACAGAAAGACAGACAGACAGGCAGGCAGGCAGGCAGACAGACAGGGAGACAGACAGACAGACAGACAGACAGACAGACAGACAGACAGACAGACAGGCAGTCATACAGGCAGGCAGACAGACAGGCAGGCAGGCAGACAGGGAGACAGACAGACAGACAAGTAGGCAGACAGGCAGACAGTCATACAGACAGACAGACAGGCAGACATACAGGCAGTCATACAGGCAGGCAGACAGACAGGGAGACAGACAGACAGGCAGACAGACAGACAGACAGACAGACAGACAGACAGACAGACAGACAGGCAGGCAGGCAGGCAGACAGGGAGACAGACAGGCAGACCAGGCAACAGCAATGATCAATTCTGTTTTCTCTCCTCAACTCCTGTCCAAACTCCATGTTGCTGGAGGAGCTCCAATGTGCATTAAGTGAGACAGGAGCCCTGGAGCAGGAGGGTTGGTGTTTGTTGGTATTGTATATTAAGAAGCCTGTAAAAACAGTAGTTTATACGAGTGTCCAGGGGCCAGCTATGTGTCAAGGGGTCCTGATGTGTGTGCATGCTCTGTAGCCTAGGGGCCTGGGCTAATGTCTCAGAGAGAGAAGATTCCTTTAAAGAGAGAAAGACAACAACAAAAATATTCACACCCCCGACGTCCTGACTTTAGTACAAAAGAGGGTGAAATGAATAACACATTCATGCTAAAATTGGACGTCTGTTCCCCACTCCTTCCAGGATGACAAGGGGTACGTATCTGTTAATGGGCGTCTGTTCCCCACTCCTTCAGTCTCCCCTGTCAGGCTGGAAGGCAGAGCCCCGACTCCCCCAGTCAGAACAAACAGTCTCCCCTGTCAGGCTGGAAGGCAGAGCCCTGACTCCCCAGTCAGAACAAACAGTCTCCCCTGTCAGGCTGGAAGGCAGAGCCCTGACTCCCCCAGTCAGAACAGTCTCCCCTGTCAGGCTGGAAGGCAGATCCCTGACTCCCCAGTCAGACCAGTCTCTCCTGTCAGGCTGGAAGGCAGAGCCCTGACTCCCCCAGTGAGAACAGTCTCCCTGTCAGGCTGGAAGGCAGAGCCCTGACTCCCCCAGTCAGAACAGTCTCCCTGTCAGGCTGGAAGGCAGAGCCCTGACTCCCCAGTCAGAACAGTCTACCCTGTCAGGCTGGAAGGCAGAGCCCTGACTCCCCAGTCAGGATGGAAGGCAGATCCCAGACTCCCCAGTCAGAACAAACAGTCTCCCCTGTCAGGCTGGAAGGCAGAGCCCCGACTCCCCAGTCAGAACAGTCTCCCCTGTCAGGCTGGAAGGCAGAGCCCTGACTCCCCAGTCAGAACAAACAGTCTCTCCTGTCAGGCTGGAAGGCAGATCCCTGACTCCCCCAGTCAGGATGGAAGGCAGATCCCTGACTCCCCAGTCAGAACAGTCTCCCCTGTCAGGCTGGAAGGCAGAGCCCTGACTCCCCAGTCAGAACAGTCTCCCTGTCAGGCTGGAAGGCAGAGCCCTTACTCCCCCAGTCAGGCTGGAAGGCAGATCCCTGACTCCCCAGTCAGAACAAACAGTCTCTCCTGTCAGGCTGGAAGGCAGAGCCCTGACTCCCCAGTGAGAACAGTCTCCCCTGTCAGAACAAACAGTCTCCCTGTCAGGCTGGAAGGCAGAGCCCTGACTCCCCCAGTCAGAACAGTCTCCCCTGTCAGGCTGGAAGGCAGAGCCCTGACTCCCCCAGTCAGAACAGTCTCCCTGTCAGGCTGGAAGGCAGAGCCCTGACTCCCCCAGTCAGAACAGTCTCCCTGTCAGGCTGGAAGGCAGAGCCCTGACTCCCCCAGTCAGAACAGTCTCCCTGTCAGGCTGGAAGGCAGAGCCCTGACTCCCCAGTCAGGCTGGAAGGCAGAGCCCTGACTCCCCAGTCAGGCTGGAAGGCAGATCCCTGACTCCCCCGTCAGAACAAACAGTCTCCCTGTCAGGCTGGAAGGCAGAGCCCTGACTCCCCAGTCAGAACAAACAGTCTCCCTGTCAGGCTGGAAGGCAGAGCCCTGACTCCCCCCAGTCAGGCTGGAAGGCAGAGCCCTGACTCCCCAGTCAGAACAGTCTCCCTGTCAGGCTGGAAGGCAGAGCCCTGACTCCCCAGTGAGAACAGTCTCCCTGTCAGGCTGGGAGGCAGAGCCCTGACTCCCCAGTCAGGCTGGAAGGCAGAGCCCTGACTCCCCCAGTCAGAACAGTCTCCCTGTCAGGCTGGAAGGCTGGAGGACTTTTGGGGGTTTTCATACAGTTAAAAAAACATCAAGCACAAAGTGTTTGTAGCCAGCAGCACTTTTTTTTCTCTTTAATTTTGACATTCCCTCGTAAAGTCCGTGAGAGGAAGGCTGTTGGTCCAGGACGGGCCCACGCATCATCCCTCAAACACACACACACACACACACCGTTTTGGGCAGGACACTGTCAGACCAGCCTGGGATTTCATTAGCTACCTCTCTTCTTCAGTAAAACTTCACTAAAGGGTTTTCTCTCCCCCGCTGTAGTATGTTTTTATAAGGCCTGTTAATGAGGCTGCTGTGATTCAGCCCTCTCCTCCCTCCCCTAACTCCTACAGTAGGGTTTCTGTGTGTGTGTGTGTGTGTGTGTGTGTGTGTGTGTGTGTGTGTGTGTGTGTGTGTGTGTGTGTGTGTGTGTGTGTGTGTGTGTGTGTGTGTGTGTGTGTGTGTGTGTGTGTGTGTGTGTGGCAGGCAGACAGGCAGATTGTGATGATGGCCTTGTTGACACTGCATTGTCTCCCCAGGCCCAGAGCTGGCAGACTGCTAGAACACTACAGACCCTCATTAGACGGCAGGTGGGAACACTGCTGTAGGAAGCTGGGGTGCTAATTGGGACAGAGGGTTGGAAACTGGGGTGCTACCTGGCAGGAAGCTGGGGTGCTAATTGGGATAGAGGGTTGGAAGCTGGGGTGCTAACTGGGACAGAAGGCTGGAAGTTGGGACAGAGGACTGGAAGCTGGGATGCTAACTGGGGCAGGTTGCTAACAGGCTGGAAGCGGGGGTGCTAACTGGGGCAGGGTGCTAAATGGCTGGAAGCTGGAGATGCTAACTGGCTGGAAGCTGGGGTGCTAACTGGCTGGAAGCTGGAGATGCTAACTGGCTAGAAGCTGGGGTGCTTATTGGCTGGAAGCTGGAGATGCTAACTGGCTGGAGATGCTAACTGGCTGGAAGCTGGGGTGCTAACTGACTGGAAGCTGGGTGCTAACTGGGACGGGTTGATTAACTGGCTGGAAGCGGGGGTGCTAACTGGGGCAGGTTGCTAACTGGCTGGAAGCTGGGGTGCTAACTGGGACAGGTTGCTAACTGGCTGGAAGCTGGAGATGCTAACTGGCTGGAAGCTGGGGTGCTAACTGGCTGGAAGCTGGGGTGCTAACTTGGTCAGGTTGCTAACTGGCTGGACGCTGGAGATGCTAACTGGCTGGAAGCTGGGGTGCTAACTGGCTGGAAGCTGGGGTGCTAACTGGGTCAGGTTGCTAACTGGCTGGAAGCTGGGGTGCTAACTGGCTTGAAGCTGGGGTGCTAACTGGGACAGGTTGCTAACTGGCTGGACGCTGGTGTCACGTTAGTCATAACAAGGAGACCAAGGCGCAGCGTAAAATGAATACATTCTTCTTTATTTAAACAAAGAACACTAAACAAACCAACAAAATGACCGTGACGCAAAAAAACACGAGTGTTGACATGCAACTACACATAGACAATAACCCACAAAAACCAAAATGGAAATGGCAACCTAAATAGGATCCCCAATCAGAGACAACGATAAACAGCTGTCTCTGATTGGGAACCAATTCAGGCCACCATAGACCTACATATACCTAGACATTCTAAAAACCCCATAGATATACAAAACCCCTAGACAAGCTTGAAACACCAATACAAAAACTAAACCAACCACCCTTCTAACTGGGGCAGAGGACTGGAAACTGCAGTGCTATGTATCTATGGTAATACTATGTATCTATGGAAATACTACGTATCTATGGTAATACTATGTATCTATGGAAATACTACGTATCTATGGTAATACTATGTATCTATGGAAATACTACGTATCTATGGTAATAATATGTATCTATGGTAATACTATGTATCTATGGTAATACTATGTATCTATGGTAATACTATGTATCTATGGTAATACTATGTATCTATGGTAATACTATGTATCTATGGTAATACTATGTATCTATGGTAATACTATGTATCTATGGTAATACTATGTATCTATGGTAATATCTATGTATCTATGGTAATACTATGTATCTATGGTAATACTATGTATCTATGGCAGTATGTATGTACCTATGATTATTCTATGTAACTATGGTAATACTATGTATCTATGGTAATAATATGTATCTATGGCTATATGTATGTATCTATGGTAATACTATGTATCTATGGTAATACTATGTATCTATGGTAATACTATGTATCTATGGTAATACTATGTATCTATGGTAATACTATGAATCTATGGTAATTGCAAAGTCCCTCTTTGCCATGCAAATGAACTGAATCCCCCCCGCAAAACATTTTGACTGCATTTCAGCCCTGCCACAAAAGGACCAGCTGACATCATGTCTGTGATTCTCTCGTTAACACAGGTGTGAGTGTTAACGAGGACAAGGCTGGAGATCACTCTGTCATGCTGATTGACTTTGAATAGCAGAATGGAAGCTTCAAAAGGAGGGTGGTGCTAGGAATCATTGTTATTTATCTGTCAACCATGGTTACCTGCAAGGAAACACGTGCAGTCATCATTGCTTTGCACAAAAAGGGATTCTCTGGCAAGGATATTTCTGCCAGTAAGATTGCACCTAAATCAACCATCTATCGGATCATCAAGAACTTCAAGGAGAGCGGTTCAATTGTTGTGAAGAAGGCTTCAGGGTGCCCATCTGCTGTTCATGACCGGTCGATCTATTGGACCCACACGTCACCCTCCTCTGGTCATCCTGGGATCGGTCGGACAGTGCGCTGTTTGAGCGGGAGGTACTGGTGGCCTACCTTGGCTAAGGACGTGAGGGTTTATGTTTCCTCCTGCTCGGTGTGCGCCCAGTGTAAGGCTCCTAGGCACCTGCTACAAACTACACCTCTTACCTGTTCCACATCGGCCGTGGTCACACCTGTCGGTGGATTTTCTTACTGATCTTCCCCTCTCACAGGGTAACACCGCGATCCTAGTCGATGTGGATCGGTTCTTTAACTTCTTGGTGACAGGGGGCAGTATTTTCACGTCCAGATGAAATGCATGCCCAAATTTAACTTCCTGCTACTCATCCCCAGAAGATAAGATATGCATATTATTAGTATATTTGGATAGAAAACACTGAAGTTTCTAAAACTGTTTGAATCATGTCTGTGAGTATAACAGAACTTATGTAGCAGCTGAAACCCCGAGGACAAACCATTCAGATTTTTTTTTTTGAGGTCACTCTGTTTTCGTTGGGAATCCAGATTTCTAAGGGACCTTCTTGCAGTTCCTACCGCTTCCACTGGATGTCACCAGTCTTCAGAAATTGGTTGATGTTTTTCCTTTGTGTAAAGAAGAAGTAGCCCTGTTCAAAACGAGGGTCACTTCAAGTGTACTGTTAGATAGAGGAGCGTGACCAGAAAGCTACAGTTTGTTTTCTTCCTGTATTGAACACAGATCATCCCGTCTTCAATTTGATCGATTATTAACTTTAAAAAATACCTAAAGTTGTATTACAAAAGTCCATTGAAATGTTTTGGCAAAGTTCACAGGTAACTTTTGAGATATTTTGTAGTCACGTTGCGCAAGTTGGAACCAGTGTTTTTCTGGATCAAACGCGCCAAATAAATGGACATTTGGGATATATCGACGGAATTAATCGAACAAAAGGACCATTTGTGATGTTTATGGGACATATTGGAGTGCCAACAGAAGAAGCTATCCTCAGATAATAGCATCGTTTGCTTTTGCCGAAAAGCCTTTTTTAAATCTGAGATGTTGGATGGATTCACAACACGTGCAGCTTTAATTTGGTATCTTACATGTGTGATTTCATGAAAGTTAGATTTTTATCGTAATTTATTTGAATTTGACGCTCTGCATTTTCTCTGGCGTTTGGCCAGGTGGGACGCTAGCGTCCCCCATATCCCAGAGACGTTATGTCCTGTCGTCTCCTCCCTCTGCCCGGTCTCCCTACGGCCCTACACACTGCGGAGGCCTTGTTTACACACGTCTTCCAGGCACTACGGGGTGCCTGAGTGTGTCTGATCGGGGTCCCCAGTTCACGTCTAGGGTCTTGAAAGCGTTCAAGGAACGTCTGAGGGTCTTGATCAGCCTTACTTCAGGGTTTCACCCCGAGAGTAATGGGCAGGTGGAGAGAGTAAACCAGGATGTGGGCTGGTTTCTGCGGTCTTATTGCCAGGACCAGCCGGGGGAGTGGGCAGCGTTCGTGCCCTGGGCCGAGATAGCACAGAACTCGCTTCGCCACTCCTCCACTAACCTCTCTCCCTTCCAGTGCATACTGGGGTACCAGCTGGTTCTGGCGCCTTGGCATCAGAGTCAGACCAGGTTCCTGCGGTGTATGACTGGTTCAGGCGCGCAGAGGAGACATGGGAGACTGTTCGTGTTTACCTTCAGTGGGCCGTGCTGCGCCAAAAGGAGAACGCAGATCGCCACCGCAATGAGGCGCCGGTGTTCGCACTGGGGGACCGGTCTGGCTCTCGACCCAAAACCTGCCCCTCTATCTGCCCTGCCGGAAGCTGTGTCCGCGGTTTGTGGGGCCATTTAAAGTCCTGAGGAGAGTGAACAAGGTTTGTTGTAGGTTACAGCTTCCACCCGTTTACTGTATTAACCCCTCGTTCCATGTGTCTCTCCTCAGGCCTGGTGGTGGCTGGCCCGCTCCAGGAGTCTGAGGTGTGGGAGGTTCGCGCCATACTGGATTCGAGGCGTCGGGGCGAGGGGCCTTCAGAATCTCGTGGAGTGGGAGGGGTATGGCCTGGATTCGAGGCGCCACTTTTTTGCCCCACTGTATGCTTCTATGGTAACTATGGTAACACTTCTATCGTGTTGAAACCAAAACCCAGGAGACGTGTTGAAACCGAAACCCAGGAGACGTGTTGAAACCGAAACCCAGGAGACGTGTTGAAACCGAAACCCAGGAGACGTGTTGAAACCAAAACCCAGGAGACGCGTTGAAACCAAAACCCAGGAGACGCGTTGAAACCAAAACCCAGGAGACGCGTTGAAACCAAAACCCAGGAGACGCGTTGAAACCAAAACCCAGGAGACGCGTTGAAACCAAAACCCAGGAGACGCGTTGAAACCAAAACCCAGGAGACGCGTTGAAACCGAAACCCAGGAGACGCGTTGAAACCAAAACCCAGGAGACGCGTTGAAACCAAAACCCAGGAGACGCGTTGAAACCAAAACCCAGGAGACGCGTTGAAACCAAAACCCAGGAGACGTGTTACACGGTGTCGTAATACGTGTCAGATGCATCCAGAATCTAGATCCATCTCCTCTCAACCAGAGTAGTCAGACCATCCATCCAGGTTAAATCCCTTCATCTCCTCTCAACCAGAGTAGTCAGACCATCCATCCAGGTTAAATCCCTTCATCTCCTCTCAACCAGAGTAGTCAGACCATCCATCCAGGTTAAATCCCTTCATCTCCTCTCAACCAGAGTAGTCAGACCATCCATCCAGGTTAAATCCCTTCATCTCCTCTCACCCAGAGTAGTCAGCCCATCCATCCAGTTTAAATCCCTTCATCTCCTCTCAACCAGAGCAGTCAGACCATCCATCCAGGTTAAATCCCTTCAGCAGACCTCTCAACCAGAGTAGTCAGACAATCCATCCAGGTTAAATCCCTTTAGTTCCTCTCAACCAGAGTACTCAGCCCATCCATCCAGGTTAAATCCCTTCATCTCCTCTCAACCAGAGTAGTCAGCCCATCCATCCAGGTTAAATCCCTTCATCTCGTCTCAACCAGAGTAGTCAGCCCATCCATCCAGGTTAAATCCCTTCATCTCCTCTCAACCAGAGCAGTCAGACCATCCATCCAGGTTAAATCCCTTCAGCAGACCTCTCAACCAGAGTAGTCAGACAATCCATCCAGGTTAAATCCCTTCAGTTCCTCTCAACCAGAGTAGTCAGACCATCCATCCAGGTTAAATCCCTTCATCTCCTCTCAACCAGAGTAGTCAGCCCATCCATCCAGGTTAAATCCCTTCATCTCCTCTCAACCAGAGTAGTCAGCCCATCCATCCAGGTTAAATCCCTTCATCTCGTCTCAACCAGAGTAGTCAGACCACCCATCCAGGTTAAATCCCTTCAGCAGACCTCACAACAAGAGTAGTCAGACCATCCATCCAGGTTAAATCCCTTCATCTCCTCTCAACCAGAGTAGTCAGACCACCCATCCAGGTTAAATCCCTTCAGCAGACCTCACAACCAGAGTAGTCAGACCATCCATCCAGGTTAAATCCCTTCATCTCCTCTCAACCAGAGTAGTCAGACCACCCATCCAGGTTAAATCCCTTCAGCAGACCTCACAACCAGAGTAGTCAGACCATCCATCCAGGTTAAATCCCTTAATCTCCTCTCAACCAGAGTAGTCAGACCATCCATCCAGGTTAAATCCCTTCATCTCCTCTCAACCAGAGTAGTCAGACCATCCATCCATGTTAAATCCCTTCATCTCCTCTCAACCAGAGTAGTCAGACCATCCATCCAGGTTAAATCCCTTCATCTCCTCTCAACCAGAGTAGTCAGACCATCCATCCAGGTTAAATCCCTTCATCTCCTCTCAACCAGAGTAGTCAGACCATCCATCCAGGTTAAATCCCTTCATCTCCTCTCAACCAGAGTAGTCAGACCATTCATCCAGGTTAAATCCCTTCAGCAGAACTCACATCAAGGCTAGTCAGACCATCCATCCAGGTTAAATCCCTTCATCTCGTCTCAACCAGAGTAATCAGACCATCCATCCCAGGTTAAATCCCTTCATCTCGTCTCAACAACAGTAGTCAGACCATCCATCCCGGTTAAATCCCTTCAGCAGAACTCACAACAAGGCTAGTCAGACCATCCATCCCGGTTAAATCCCTTCAGCAGAACTCACAACAAGGCTAGTCAGACCATCCATCCCGGTTAAATCCCTTCAGCAGAACTCACAACAAGGCTAGTCAGACCATCCATCCAGGTTAAATCCCTTCATCTCCTCTCAACCAGAGTAGTCAGACCATCCATCCAGGTTAAATCCCTTCAGCAGAACTCACAACAAGGCTAGTCAGACCATCCATCCCGGTTAAATCCCTTCAGCAGAACTCACAACAAGGCTAGTCAGACCATCCATCCCGGTTAAATCCCTTCAGCAGAACTCACAACAAGGCTAGTCAGACCATCCATCCCAGGTTAAATCCCTTCAGCAGAACTCACAACAAGGCTAGTCAGACCATCCATCCCGGTTAAATCCCTTCAGCAGAACTCACAACAAGGCTAGTCAGACCATCCATCCCGGTTAAATCCCTTCAGCAGAACTCACAACAAGGCTAGTCAGACCATCCATCCCGGTTAAATCCCTTCAGCAGAACTCACAACAAGGCTAGTCAGACCATCCATCCCGGTTAAATCCCTTCAGCAGAACTCACAACAAGGCTAGTCAGACCATCCATCCCAGGTTAAATCCCTTCAGCAGAACTCACAACAAGGCTAGTCAGACCATCCATCCCGGTTAAATCCCTTCAGCAGAACTCACAACAAGGCTAGTCAGACCATCCATCCCAGGTTAAATCCCTTCAGCAGAACTCACAACAAGGCTAGTCAGACCATCCATCCCGGTTAAATCCCTTCAGCAGAACTCACAACAAGGCTAGTCAGACCATCCATCCAGGTTAAATCCCTTCAGCAGAACTCAAGGCTAGTCAGACCATCCATCCCAGGTTAAATCCCTTCAGCAGAACTCAAGGCTAGTCAGACCATCCATCCAGGTTAAATCCCTTCAGCAGAACTCAAGGCTAGTCAGACCATCCATCCCGGTTAAATCCCTTCAGCAGAACTCAAGGCTAGTCAGACCATCCATCCAGGTTAAATCCCTTCAGCAGAACTCAAGGCTAGTCAGACCATCCATCCCAGGTTAAATCCCTTCAGCAGAACTCAAGGCTAGTCAGACCATCCATCCCGGTTAAATCCCTTCAGCAGAACTCAAGGCTAGTCAGACCATCCATCCTGGTTAAATCCCTTCAGCAGAACTCAAGGCTAGTCAGACCATCCATCCCGGTTAAATCCCTTCAGCAGAACTCAAGGCTAGTCAGACCATCCATCCCGGTTAAATCCCTTCAGCAGAACTCAAGGCTAGTCAGACCATCCATCCCGGTTAAATCCCTTCAGCAGAACTCACAACAAGGCTAGTCACAGACGGACCACACAGAGACACAACACACATTTCATACGCTGTAATTCAAAACACTGACACTCAGTCTAAACTATGAGCCACTTTTAGTTACAGAGCTGTATCATAATCACCATAATATGATTTCAGAGTCATTTGGCAACAGATGAAAGACCCTGACAGACAGATGGTCCTTGGCAGCGAGGTACGGGATGGCTTTGTCTGCTGTATGTACATGGTTTAAAACGTGGGTGTTCTTCTTGCAGTTGTCTCTCCATGGATCCTACAGACGACTGTCTCGCTGACGCAGAGAACAACACGTCTCGCTCTGAAGTACTGTTATTGTAGTCTGTTCTGTGTCGTATGGTGTGTGACGTCCAACTGTAGATTACCCAGCAGGCTCTGAAGAAGAAGAATTCTACTGAAATGATCCAAAGGCCTCTTGACTCATGTCCTGGTCTTTAGAGAGACCCCCTTAGAACCTCTAACCTACTGTTATGTCCTGGTCTTTAGAGAGACCCCCTTAGAACCGCTAACCCACTGTTATGTCCTGGTCATTAGAGAGACATCATTAGAACCTCTAATCTACTGTTATGTCCTGGTCATTAGAGCGACATCCTTAGAACCTCTAACCCACTGTTATGTCCTAGTCATTAGAGAGACATCCTTAGAACCTCTAACCCACTACTACTTGAACTTTATGGAGCCATAAACCTTTTGATTCATGCTATCACCAGTCACAGCCAGTGGGTTATGATCCTTGAGATGCTGGACTGACATTTTTTAGTTGGAATTCTGCAGAACTTGTAGTAGAGAAGCCAAATGAGTTTTCCTGCAGATTCAGAGGTTGCTGAGTCGGGGGGATGGTATTTTGGATTGGGATAGCGGTATTAGACTGAGTGGGGATAACAGTATTAGACTGAGTGGGGATAACAGTGTTAGACTGAGTGGGGATAACAGTATTAGACTGAGTGGGGATAACAGTGTTAGACTGAGTGGGGATAACAGTATTAGACTGTATTAGACTGAGTGGGGATAACAGTATTAGACTGAGTGGGGATAACAGTATTAGACTGAGTGGGGATAACAGTATTAGACTGAGTGGGGATAACAGTATTAGACTGAGTGGGGATAACAGTATTAGACTGAGTGGGGATAACAGTGTTAGACTGTATTAGACTGAGTGGGGATAACAGTATTAGACTGAGTGGGGATAACAGTATTAGACTGAGTGGGGATAACAGTATTAGACTGAGTGGGGATAACAGTATTAGACTGAGTGGGGATAACAGTGTTAGACTGTATTAGACTGAGTGGGGATAACAGTATTAGACTGAGTGGGGATAACAGTATTAGGCTGAGTGGGGATAACGGTATTAGACTGAGTGGGGATAACAGTATTAGACTGAGTGGGGATAACAGTATTAGACTGAGTGGGGATAACAGTATTAGACTGAGTGGGGATAACAGTATTAGACTGAGTGGGGATAACAGTGTTAGACTGTATTAGACTGAGTGGGGATAACAGTATTAGACTGAGTGGGGATAGCGGTATTAGACTGAGTGGGGATAACAGTATTAGACTGAGTGGGGATAACAGTATTAGACTGAGTGGGGATAACAGTATTAGACTGAGTGGGGATAACAGTGTTAGACTGAGTGGGGATAACAGTATTAGGATGAGTGGGGATAACAGTATTAGACTGAGTGGGGATAACAGTGTTAGACTGTATTAGACTGAGTGGGGATAACAGTATTAGACTGAGTGGGGATAACAGTATTAGACTGAGTGGGGATAACGGTATTAGACTGAGTGGGGATAACAGTATTAGACTGAGTGGGGATAACAGTGTTAGACTGAGTGGGGATGACAGTATTAGACTGAGTGGGGATAACAGTGTTAGACTGAGTGGGGATAACAGTGTTAGACTGAGTGGGGATAACAGTATTAGACTGAGTGGGGATAACAGTATTAGACTGAGTGGGGATAACGGTATTAGACTGAGTGGGGATAACGGTATTAGACTGAGTGGGGATAACAGTGTTAGACTGAGTGGGGATAACAGTGTTAGACTGAGTGGGGATAACAGTATTAGACTGAGTGGGGATAACAGTATTAGACTGAGTGGGGATAACGGTATTAGACTGAGTGGGGATAACAGTGTTAGACTGAGTGGGGATAACAGTATTAGACTGAGTGGGGATAACAGTATTAGACTGAGTGGGGATAACAGTATTAGACTGAGTGGGGATAACAGTATTAGACTGAGTGGGGATAACAGTATTAGACTGAGTGGGGATAACAGTATTAGACTGAGTGGGGATAACAGTATTAGACTGAGTGGGGATAACAGTATTAGACTGAGTGGGGATAACAGTATTAGACTGAGTGGGGATAACAGTATTAGACTGAGTGGGGATAACAGTATTAGACTGAGTGGGGATAACAGTATTAGACTGAGTGGGGATAACAGTATTAGGCTGAGTGGGGATAACAGTATTAGACTGTATTCGACTGAGTGGGGATAACGGTATTAGACTGAGTGGGGATAACGGTATTAGACTGAGTGGGGATAACAGTATTAGACTGAGTGGGGATAAAGGTATTAGACTGAGTGGGGATAACGGTATTAGACTGAGTGGGGATAAAAGTATTAGACTGAGTGGGGATAACAGTATTAGACTGAGTGGGGATAACAGTATTAGACTGAGTGGGGATAACAGTATTAGACTGAGTGGGGATAACAGTATTAGACTGTATTAGACTGAGTGGGGATAACAGTATTAGACTGAGTGGGGATAACGGTATTAGACTGAGTGGGGATAACAGTATTAGACTGAGTGGGGATAACAGTATTAGACTGTATTAGACTGAGTGGGGATAACAGTATTAGACTGAGTGGGGATAACGGTATTAGACTGAGTGGGGATAACAGTATTAGACTGAGTGGGGATAACAGTGTTAGACTGAGTGGGGATAACAGTATTAGACTGAGTGGGGATAACAGTATTAGACTGTATTAGACTGAGTGGGGATAACAGTATTAGACTGAGTGGGGATAACGGTATTAGACTGAGTGGGGATAACAGTATTAGACTGAGTGGGGATAACAGTATTAGACTGTATTAGACTGAGTGGGGATAACAGTATTAGACTGAGTGGGGATAACGGTATTAGACTGAGTGGGGATAACAGTATTAGACTGAGTGGGGATAACAGTATTAGACTGAGTGGGGATAACAGTATTAGACTGAGTGGGGATAACAGTGTTAGACTGTATTAGACTGAGTGGGGATAACAGTATTAGACTGAGTGGGGATAACAGTATTAGACTGAGTGGGGATAACAGTATTAGACTGAGTGGGGATAACGGTATTAGACTGAGTGGGGATAACAGTGTTAGACTGTATTAGACTGAGTGGGGATAACAGTATTAGACTGAGTGGGGATAACAGTATTAGGCTGAGTGGGGATAACGGTATTAGACTGAGTGGGGATAACAGTATTAGACTGAGTGGGGATAACAGTATTAGACTGAGTGGGGATAACAGTATTAGACTGAGTGGGGATAACAGTATTAGACTGAGTGGGGATAACAGTGTTAGACTGTATTAGACTGAGTGGGGATAACAGTATTAGACTGAGTGGGGATAGCGGTATTAGACTGAGTGGGGATAACAGTATTAGACTGAGTGGGGATAACAGTATTAGACTGAGTGGGGATAACAGTATTAGACTGAGTGGGGATAACAGTGTTAGACTGAGTGGGGATAACAGTATTAGGATGAGTGGGGATAACAGTATTAGACTGAGTGGGGATAACAGTGTTAGACTGTATTAGACTGAGTGGGGATAACGGTATTAGACTGTATTCGACTGAGTGGGGATAACGGTATTAGACTGAGTGGGGATAACGGTATTAGACTGAGTGGGGATAACAGTATTAGACTGAGTGGGGATAACGGTATTAGACTGAGTGGGGATAACGGTATTAGACTGAGTGGGGATAAAAGTATTAGACTGAGTGGGGATAACAGTATTAGACTGAGTGGAGATAACAGTATTAGACTGAGTGGGGATAACAGTATTAGACTGAGTGGGGATAACAGTATTAGACTGAGTGGGGATATCAGTATTAGACTGAGTGGGGATAACAGTATTAGACTGTATTAGACTGAGTGGGGATAACAGTATTAGACTGAGTGGGGATAACGGTATTAGACTGAGTGGGGATAACAGTATTAGACTGAGTGGGGATAACAGTATTAGACTGTATTAGACTGAGTGGGGATAACAGTATTAGACTGAGTGGGGATAACGGTATTAGACTGAGTGGGGATAACAGTATTAGACTGAGTGGGGATAACAGTATTAGACTGAGTGGGGATAACAGTATTAGACTGAGTGGGGATAACAGTATTAGACTGTATTAGACTGAGTGGGGATAACAGTATTAGACTGAGTGGGGATAACAGTATTAGACTGAGTGGGGATAACAGTATTAGACTGTATTAGACTGAGTGGGGATAACAGTATTAGACTGAGTGGGGATAACGGTATTAGACTGAGTGGGGATAACAGTATTAGACTGAGTGGGGATAACAGTATTAGACTGAGTGGGGATAACAGTATTAGACTGAGTGGGGATAACAGTATTAGACTGAGTGGGGATAACAGTGTTAGACTGTATTAGACTGAGTGGGGATAACAGTATTAGACTGAGTGGGGATAACAGTATTAGACTGAGTGGGGATAACAGTATTAGACTGAGTGGGGATAACGGTATTAGACTGAGTGGGGATAACAGTGTTAGACTGTATTAGACTGAGTGGGGATAACAGTATTAGACTGAGTGGGGATAACAGTATTAGGCTGAGTGGGGATAACGGTATTAGACTGAGTGGGGATAACAGTATTAGACTGAGTGGGGATAACAGTATTAGACTGAGTGGGGATAACAGTATTAGACTGAGTGGGGATAACAGTATTAGACTGAGTGGGGATAACAGTGTTAGACTGTATTAGACTGAGTGGGGATAACAGTATTAGACTGAGTGGGGATAGCGGTATTAGACTGAGTGGGGATAACAGTATTAGACTGAGTGGGGATAACAGTATTAGACTGAGTGGGGATAACAGTATTAGACTGAGTGGGGATAACAGTGTTAGACTGTATTAGGATGAGTGGGGATAACAGTATTAGACTGAGTGGGGATAACAGTGTTAGACTGTATTAGACTGAGTGGGGATAACAGTATTAGACTGAGTGGGGATAACAGTATTAGGCTGAGTGGGGATAACGGTATTAGACTGAGTGGGGATAACAGTATTAGACTGTATTAGACTGAGTGGGGATAACAGTGTTAGACTGAGTGGGGATAACAGTATTAGACTGAGTGGGGATAACAGTGTTAGACTGAGTGGGGATAACAGTATTAGACTGAGTGGGGATAACAGTATTAGACTGAGTGGGGATAACAGTATTAGACTGAGTGGGGATAACAGTATTAGACTGAGTGGGGATAACGGTATTAGACTGAGTGGGGATAACAGTATTAGACTGAGTGGGGATAACAGTATTAGACTGAGTGGGGATAACAGTATTAGACTGTATTAGACTGAGTGGGGATAACAGTATTAGACTGAGTGGGGATAACGGTATTAGACTGAGTGGGGATAACAGTATTAGACTGAGTGGGGATAACAGTATTAGACTGAGTGGGGATAACAGTATTAGACTGTATTAGACTGAGTGGGGATAACAGTATTAGACTGAGTGGGGATAACGGTATTAGACTGAGTGGGGATAACAGTATTAGACTGAGTGGGGATAACAGTGTTAGACTGAGTGGGGATAACAGTATTAGACTGAGTGGGGATAACAGTGTTAGACTGAGTGGGGATAACAGTGTTAGACTGAGTGGGGATAACAGTATTAGACTGAGTGGGGATAACAGTATTAGACTGAGTGGGGATAACAGTATTAGACTGTATTAGACTGAGTGGGGATAACAGTATTAGACTGAGTGGGGATAACGGTATTAGACTGAGTGGGGATAACAGTATTAGACTGAGTGGGGATAACAGTGTTAGACTGAGTGGGGATAACAGTATTAGACTGAGTGGGGATAACAGTATTAGACTGAGTGGGGATAACAGTATTAGACTGAGTGGGGATAACAGTATTAGACTGAGTGGGGATAACAGTATTAGACTGTATTAGACTGAGTGGGGATAACAGTATTAGACTGAGTGGGGATAACAGTATTAGGCTGAGTGGGGATAACAGTATTAGACTGTATTCGACTGAGTGGGGATAACGGTATTAGACTGAATGGGGATAACGGTATTAGACTGAGTGGGGATAACAGTATTAGACTGAGTGGGGATAACAGTATTAGACTGAGTGGGGATAACGGTATTAGACTGAGTGGGGATAAAAGTATTAGACTGAGTGGGGATAACAGTATTAGACTGAGTGGAGATAACAGTATTAGACTGAGTGCGGATAACAGTATTAGACTGTATTAGACTGAGTGGGGATAACAGTATTAGACTGAGTGGGGATAACGGTATTAGACTGAGTGGGGATAACGGTATTAGACTGAGTGGGGATAACAGTATTAGACTGTATTAGACTGAGTGGGGATAACAGTATTAGACTGAGTGGGGATAACGGTATTAGACTGAGTGGGGATAACAGTATTAGACTGAGTGGGGATAACAGTGTTAGACTGAGTGGGGATAACAGTATTAGACTGAGTGGGGATAACAGTATTAGACTGTATTAGACTGAGTGGGGATAACAGTATTAGACTTAGTGGGGATAACGGTATTAGACTGAGTGGGGATAACAGTATTAGACTGAGTGGGGATAACAGTATTAGACTGTATTAGACTGAGTGGGAATAACAGTATTAGACTGAGTGGGGATAACGGTATTAGACTGAGTGGGGATAACAGTATTAGACTGAGTGGGGATAACAGTGTTAGACTGAGTGGGGATAACAGTATTAGACTGAGTGGAGATAACAGTATTAGACTGAGTGGGGATAACAGTATTAGACTGAGTGGGGATAACAGTATTAGACTGAGTGGGGATATCAGTATTAGACTGAGTGGGGATAACAGTATTAGACTGTATTAGACTGAGTGGGGATAACAGTATTAGACTGAGTGGGGATAACGGTATTAGACTGAGTGGGGATAACAGTATTAGACTGAGTGGGGATAACAGTATTAGACTGAGTGGGGATAACAGAATTAGACTGAGTGGGGATAACGGTATTAGACTGAGTGGGGATAACAGTATTAGACTGAGTGGGGATAACAGTATTAGACTGAGTGGGGATAACAGTATTAGACTGTATTAGACTGAGTGGGGATAACAGTATTAGACTGAGTGGGGATAACAGTATTAGACTGAGTGGGGATAACGGTATTAGACTGAGTGGGGATAACGGTATTAGACTGTATTCGACTGAGTGGGGATAACAGTATTAGACTGAGTGGGGATAACGGTATTAGACTGAGTGGGGATAACAGTATTAGACTGAGTGGGGATAACAGTGTTAGACTGAGTGGGGATAACAGTATTAGACTGAGTGGGGATAACAGTATTAGACTGTATTAGACTGAGTGGGGATAACAGTATTAGACTGAGTGGGGATAACGGTATTAGACTGAGTGGGGATAACAGTATTAGACTGAGTGGGGATAACGGTATTAGACTGAGTGGGGATAACAGTATTAGACTGAGTGGGGATAACAGTATTAGACTGAGTGGGGATAACAGTATTAGACTGAGTGGGGATAACAGTATTAGACTCTATTAGGCTGATGGGTGAGCCTGTCTATCAGCCAGAGAAGGTAACGGCCTCTGACCCACAGGGACTGACAGATGGAGGTTCTCCAGTCTCCTATTGCAGCTCTGTAGTCGTCTCCAGGGTCTGCTGCTGGCCTGTGGTTGGCCTACAGTACAATACATGTAACAGTGGCCTGCATTTCACCAAGAACTTATTAACATAGCGATGCAGCCCTCACAACACACACACACACACACACATACAACACACACACACACACACACACACACATACAACACACACACAGACAGACAGACAGACACACACACACACACACACTGTACAGTAAAGTATCTCTGTTAGCAGGCCAAACAGCCGGGTTGCAGATGTAATTAGGGGAGAATCCTCCTAAAAGAAACAAACCTCTCTCTGTCTCTGTCCCTGTCTCACTCTGTGTCTCTCTCTCTCTCTCTCTCTCTACCTGTCTCTCTCTCTCTCTCTCTCTCTCTCTCTGTCTCTGTCTCTGTCTCTCTCTCTCCCTCTGTCTCTCTCTCTCTCTCTCTCTCTCTCTCTCTGTCTCTGTCTCTGTCTCTCTCTCTGTCTCTGTCTCTCTGTCTCTCTCTCTCTCTCTCTCTCTCTCTACCTGTCTCTCTCTCTACCTCTGTCTCTGTCTCTCTGTCTCTGTCTCTCTCTGTCTCTCTGTCTCTCTGTCTCTCTCTGTCTCTCTGTCTCTCTGTCTCTCTCTCTCTCTCTCTCTCTCTCTCTCTCTCTCTCTCTCTCTCTACCTGTCTCTCTCTCTACCTCTACCTCTGTCTCTCTGTCTCTGTCTCTCTCTCTCTCTCTCCGTCTCTCCTTTTCTCTCCTCCTCCTCTCTGTTCCTGGAGACCCTCAGATCACTAAATCAAAACCTGATCCATTGGATCCATCAACATACTGATAGATGATAGGATGTTTGTTGACTTTACACAGCCCTGCCCTACACAGCTATCCCCTGGCTGTGTGGCCTGATGATAGGATGTTGACTGACTTTACACAGCCCTGCCCACACAGCTATCCCCTGGCTGTGTGGCCTGATAATAGGATGTTTGTTGACTTAGTTATTCTCCCACATTCTCTTCTCCCAAATACCAGATCTATGCAAAACAGCCCAAAACAGCATTTGTCTTTTTCCTAATCAGTTACAGTATATTTACACCCCAACCACAGATACAGTATATATACACCCCAACCACAGAGACAGTATATACACCCCAACCACAGAGACAGTATATATTCACCCCAACCACAGAGACAGTATATCCAGTATATATACACCCCAACCACAGAGACAGTATATACACCCCAACCACAGAGACAGTATATATACACCCCAACCACAGAGACAGTATATATACACCCCAACCACAGAGACAGTATATATACACCCCAACCACAGAGACAGTATATACACCCCAACCACAGAGACAGTATATATACACCCCAACCACAGAGACAGTATATATACACCCCAACCACAGAGACAGTATATATACACCCCAACCACAGAGACAGTATATATACACCCCAACCACAGAGACAGTATATATACACCCCAACCACAGAGACAGCATATACAGTATATATACACCCCAACCACAGAGACAGTATATATACACCCCAACCACAGAGACAGTATATATATACCCCAACCACAGAGACAGTATATATACACCCCAACCACAGAGACAGTATATATACACCCCAACCACAGATACAGTATATATACACCCCAACCACAGAGACAGTATATATACACCCCAACCACAGAGACAGCATATACAGTATATATACACCCCAACCACAGAGACAGTATATATACACCCCAACCACAGAGACAGTATATACACTCCAACCACAGAGACAGTATATATACACCCCAACCACAGAGACAGTATATATACACCCCAACCACAGAGACAGTATATATACACCCCAACCACAGAGACAGTATATATACACCCCAACCACAGAGACAGTATATATACACCCCAACCACAGAGACAGCATATACAGTATATATACACCCCAACCACAGAGACAGTATATATACACCCCAACCACAGAGACAGTATATACACTCCAACCACAGAGACAGTATATATACACCCCAACCACAGAGACAGTATATATACACCCCAACCACAGAGACAGTATATATACACCCCAACCACAGAGACAGCATATACAGTATATATACACCCCAACCACAGAGACAGCATATACAGTATATATACACCCCAACCACAGAGACAGTATATATACACCCCAACCACAGAGACAGTATATATACACCCCAACCACAGAGACAGTATATATACACCCCAACCACAGAGACAGTATATATACACCCCAACCACAGAGACAGTATATATACACCCCAACCACAGATACAGTATATATACACCCCAACCACAGAGACAGTATATATACACCCCAACCACAGAGACAGCATATACAGTATATATACACCCCAACCACAGAGACAGCATATACAGTATATATACACCCCAACCACAGAGACAGTATATATACACCCCAACCACAGAGACAGTATATACACTCCAACCACAGAGACAGTATATATACACCCCAACCACAGAGACAGTATATATACACCCCAACCACAGATACAGTATATATACACCCCAACCACAGAGACAGTATATATACACCCCAACCACAGAGACAGTATATATACACCCCAACCACAGATACAGTATATATACACCCCAACCACAGACAGTATATACACCCCAACCACAATGACAGTATATATACACCCCAACCACAGAGACAGTATATATACACCCCAACCACAGAGACAGTATATATATACCCCAACCACAGAGACAGTATATATACACCCCAACCACAGAGACAGTATATATACACCCCAACCACAGAGACAGTATATATACACCCCAACCACAGATACAGTATATATACACCCCAACCACAGAGACAGTATATACACCCCAACCACAATGACAGTATATATACACCCCAACCACAGAGACAGTATATACACCCCAACCACAGAGACAGTATATATACACCCCAACCACAGAGACAGTATATATACACCCCAACCACAGAGACAGTATATGCACCCCAACCACAGAGACAGTATATATACACCCCAACCACAGAGACAGTATATATACACCCCAACCACAGAGACAGTATATATACACCCCAACCACAGAGACAGTATATATATACCGCAACCACAGAGACAGTATATATACACCCCAACCACAGAGACAGTATATATACACCCCAACCACAGATACAGTATATATACACCCCAACCACAGAGACAGTATATATACACCCCAACCACAGAGACAGCATATACAGTATATATACACCCCAACCACAGAGACAGTATATATACACCCCAACCACAGAGACAGTATATACACTCCAACCACAGAGACAGTATATATACACCCCAACCACAGAGACAGTATATATACACCCCAACCACAGAGACAGTATATATACACCCCAACCACAGAGACAGTATATATACACCCCAACCACAGATACAGTATATATACACCCCAACCACAGAGACAGTATATATACACCCCAACCACAGAGACAGTATATATACACCCCATACACAGAGACAGCATATACAGTATATATACACCCCAACCACAGAGACAGCATATACAGTATATATACACCCCAACCACAGAGACAGTATATATACACCCCAACCACAGAGACAGTATATATACACCCCAACCACAGAGACAGTATATGTACACCCCAACCACAGAGACAGTATATATACACCCCAACCACAGAGACAGTATATATACACCCCAAAAACAGATACAGTATATATACACCCCAACCACAGAGACAGTATATATACACCCCAACCACAGAGACAGCATATACAGTATATATACACCCCAACCACAGAGACAGTATATATACACCCCAACCACAGAGACAGTATATATACACCCCAACCACAGATACAGTATATATACACCCCAACCACAGAGACAGTATATACACCCCAACCACAATGACAGCATATATACACCCCAACCACAGAGACAGTATATATACACCCCAACCACAGAGACAGTATATATATACCCCAACCACAGAGACAGTATATATACACCCCAACCACAGAGACAGTATATATACACCCCAACCACAGAGACAGTATATATACACCCCAACCACAGAGACAGTATATATACACCCCAACCACAGAGACAGTATATATACACCCAAACCACAGAGACAGTATATATACACCCCAACCACAGAGACAGTATATACACCCCAACCACAATGACAGCATATATACACCCCAACCACAGAGACAGTATATATACACCCCAACCACAGAGACAGTATATATATACCCCAACCACAGAGACAGTATATATACACCCCAACCACAGAGACAGTATATATACACCCCAACCACAGAGACAGTATATATACACCCCAACCACAGAGACAGTATATATACACCCCAACCACAGAGACAGTATATATACACCCCAACCACAGAGACAGTATATATACACCCCAACCACAGATACAGTATATATACACCCCAACCACAGAGACAGTATATATACACCCCAACCACAGATACAGTATATATACACCCCAACCACAGAGACAGTATATACACCCCAACCACAATGACAGTATATATACACCCCAACCACAGAGACAGTATATACACCCCAACCACAGAGACAGTATATATACACCCCAACCACAGAGACAGTATATATACACCCCAACCACAGATACAGTATATACACCCCAACCACAGAGACAGTATATATACACCCCAACCACAGAGACAGTATATACACCCCAACCACAATGACAGCATATATACACCCCAACCACAGAGACAGTATATATACACCCCAACCACAGAGACAGTATATATATACCCCAACCACAGAGACAGTATATATACACCCCAACCACAGAGACAGTATATATACACCCCAACCACAGAGGCAGTATATATACACCCCAACCACAGATACAGTATATATACACCCCAACCACAGAGACAGTATATACACCCCAACCACAATGACAGTATATATACACCCCAACCACAGAGACAGTATATACACCCCAACCACAGAGACAGTATATATACACCCCAACCACAGAGACAGTATATATATACACCCCAACCACAGAGACAGTATATGCACCCCAACCACAGAGACAGTATATATACACCCCAACCACAGAGACAGTATATATACACCCCAACCACAGAGACAGTATATATACACCCCAACCACAGAGACAGTATATATATACCGCAACCACAGAGACAGTATATATACACCCCAACCACAGAGACAGTATATATACACCCCAACCACAGATACAGTATATATACACCCCAACCACAGAGACAGTATATATACACCCCAACCACAGAGACAGTATATATACACCCCAACCACAGATACAGTATATATACACCCCAACCACAGAGACAGTATATATACACCCCAACCACAGAGACAGTATATATACACCCCAACCACAGAGACAGCATATACAGTATATATACACCCCAACCACAGAGACAGCATATACAGTATATATACACCCCAACCACAGAGACAGTATATATACACCCCAACCACAGAGACAGTATATATACACCCCAACCACAGAGACAGTATATGTACACCCCAACCACAGAGACAGTATATATACACCCCAACCACAGAGACAGTATATATACACCCCAAAAACAGATACAGTATATATACACCCCAACCACAGAGACAGTATATATACACCCCAACCACAGAGACAGCATATACAGTATATATACACCCCAACCACAGAGACAGTATATATACACCCCAACCACAGAGACAGTATATATACACCCCAACCACAGATACAGTATATATACACCCCAACCACAGAGACAGTATATACACCCCAACCACAATGACAGCATATATACACCCCAACCACAGAGACAGTATATATACACCCCAACCACAGAGACAGTATATATATACCCCAACCACAGAGACAGTATATATACACCCCAACCACAGAGACAGTATATATACACCCCAACCACAGAGACAGTATATATACACCCCAACCACAGAGACAGTATATATACACCCCAACCACAGAGACAGTATATATATACACCCAAACCACAGAGACAGTATATATACACCCCAACCACAGAGACAGTATATACACCCCAACCACAATGACAGCATATATACACCCCAACCACAGAGACAGTATATATACACCCCAACCACAGAGACAGTATATATATACCCCAACCACAGAGACAGTATATATACACCCCAACCACAGAGACAGTATATATACACCCCAACCACAGAGACAGTATATATACACCCCAACCACAGAGACAGTATATATACACCCCAACCACAGAGACAGTATATATACACCCCAACCACAGAGACAGTATATATACACCCCAACCACAGATACAGTATATATACACCCCAACCACAGAGACAGTATATATACACCCCAACCACAGATACAGTATATATACACCCCAACCACAGAGACAGTATATACACCCCAACCACAATGACAGTATATATACACCCCAACCACAGAGACAGTATATACACCCCAACCACAGAGACAGTATATATACACCCCAACCACAGAGACAGTATATATACACCCCAACCACAGATACAGTATATACACCCCAACCACAGAGACAGTATATATACACCCCAACCACAGAGACAGTATATACACCCCAACCACAATGACAGCATATATACACCCCAACCACAGAGACAGTATATATACACCCCAACCACAGAGACAGTATATATATACCCCAACCACAGAGACAGTATATATACACCCCAACCACAGAGACAGTATATATACACCCCAACCACAGAGACAGTATATATACACCCCAACCACAGAGACAGTATATATACACCCCAACCACAGAGACAGTATATATACACCCCAACCACAGAGACAGTATATATACACCCCAACCACAATGACAGCATATATACACCCCAACCACAGAGACAGTATATATACACCCCAACCACAGAGACAGTATATATATACCCCAACCACAGAGACAGTATATATACACCCCAACCACAGAGACAGTATATATACACCCCAACCACAGAGACAGTATATATACACCCCAACCACAGAGACAGTATATATACACCCCAACCACAGAGACAGTATATATACACCCCAACCACAGAGACAGTATATACACCCCAACCACAGATACAGTATATATACACCCCAACCACAGAGACAGTATATACACCCCAACCACAATGACAGTATATATACACCAACCACAGAGACAGTATATATACACCCCAACCACAGAGACAGTATATATACACCCCAACCACAGAGACAGTATATATACACCCCAACCACAGATACAGTATATACACCCCAACCACAGAGACAGTATATACACCCCAACCACAGATACAGTATATATACACCCCAACCACAGATACAGTATATACACCCCAACCACAGAGACAGTATATACACCCCAACCACAGAGTATATATACACCCCAACCACACAGTATATATACACCCCAACCACAGAGACAGTATATATACACCCCAACCAGAGACAGACCCCAACCACAGATACAGTATATACACCCCAACCACAGATACAGTATATACACCCCAACCACAGAGACAGTATATATACACCCCAACCACAGATACAGTATATACACCCCAACCACAGATACAGTATATACACCCCAACCACAGATACAGTATATACACCCCAACCACAGATACAGTATATACACCCCAACCACAGAGACAGTATATATACACCCCAACCACAGATACAGTATATACACCCCAACCACAGATACAGTATATACACCCCAACCACAGATACAGTATATACACCCCAACCACAGAGACAGTATATACACCCCAACCACAGAGACAGTATATACACCCCAACCACAGATACAGTATATACACCCCAACCACAGAGACAGTATACTGTAATAACAGAGTGAAAACAGGTTTCTAGACATGTTGTAATGTTACAGCCTCCTCATCTACATACAATACCACATAATAACAGAGTGAAAACAGGTTTCTAGACATGTTGTAATGTTACAGCCTCCTCATCTACATACAATACCACATAATAACAGAGTGAAAACAGGTTTCTAGAAATTTTTGTAAACACCTTATTTACATAAGTATTCACACCTTGTGCTGTGAGACTCAACATTGACCTCAGGTGCTTCCTGTTTCCATTGACCTCAGGTGCTTCCTGTTTCCATTGACCTCAGGTGCTTCCTGTTTCCATTGACCTCAGGTGCTTCCTGTTTCCATTGACCTCAGGTGCTTCCTGTTTCCATTGACCTCAGGTGCTTCCTGTTTCCATTGACCTCAGGTGCTTCCTGTTTCCATTGACCTCAGGTGCTTCCTGTTTCCATTGACCTCAGGTGCTTCCTGTTTCCATTGATCATCCTTGAGATGTTTCTAGAATTTGATTGGAGTCCACCTGTCATAAATTCAATTGATTGGACATTGATTGGACATGATTTGGAAAGGCACACACCTGTCTATATAAGGTCCCTCAGTTGACAGTGCATGTCAGAGCAAAAACCAAGCCATGAGGTTGAAGTAATTGTCCGTAGAGCTCCGAGACAGGATCGCATCGAGGCACAGATCTGGGGAAGTGTACCAATCAATTTATGCACCATTGAAGGTCCCCAAGAACATGGTGGCCTCCATTTTTAAATGGAAGAAGTTTGGAACCACCAAGACTCTTCCTTGAGCTGACTGCCCGGCCAAACTGAGCAATCGGGGAGAATGGCCTTGGTCAGGGAGGTGACCAAGAACCCGATGGTCACTCTGACAGAGCTCCAGGGTTCTTCTGTGGAGATGGGAGAACCTTCCAGAAGGACAACCATCTCTGCAACACTCCACCAATCAGGCCTTTATGGTAGAGTGGCCAGACGGAAGCCACTCCTCAGTAAAAAGACACATGACAGCCCACTATGAGTCTTCATGAAGGCACCTAAAGGACCCTCAGACCATGAGAAACAAGATTCTCTAGTCTGATGAAACCAAGATTGAACTCTTTAGCCTGATTGCCAAGCGACACGCCTGGAGGAAACCTGGCACCATCCCTACGTTGAAGCATAGTGTTGGCAGTATCCATGGGGATGTTTTTCAGCAACAGGGAGTGGGAGGCTGTAATTGCTGCCAAAGGTGCTACAACAAAGTACTGAGTAGCGGGTCTGAATGGTTCTGTAAATGTGATATATACCTTTATTTTTTTATTTTTAATACATTTGCAAACATTTGTAAAAAACGGTTTATGCTCTATCATTATGGGGTATTGTGATGTCATTATGGGGTATGGTGATGTCATTATGGGGTATTGTGATGTCATTATGGGGTATTGTGATGTCATTATGGGGTATTGTGATGTCATTATGGGGTATTGTGATGTCATTATGGGGTATTGTGATGTCTTTATGGGGTATTGTGATGTCATTATGGGGTATTGTGATGTCATTATGGGGTATTGTGATGTCATTATGGGGTATTGTGTGTAGATTGATGAAGTAAAAAAACAACAATTGAATGAATTTTAGAATAAGGCTGTAACGTAACAAAATGTGGATAAACTCTCAGAATGCACTGTAAACATACCAATCTGTATATTCAGTACGTACAACAAGAATGTGGCAACAGGACCGACATCAGCAGGTTCATCAGAGTGGCAGGTCTGTGTACTGATATCAGTCAGAGTGGTAGGTCTGTGTACTGACATCAGTCAGAGTGGTAGGTCTGTGTACTGATATCAGTCAGAGTGGTAGGTCTGTGTACTGACATCAGTCAGAGTGGTAGGTCTGTGTACTGACATCAGTCAGTGGTAGGTCTATCACTGACATCAGCAGGTTCATCAGAGTGGTAGGTCTGTGTACTGATATCAGTCAGAGTGGTAGGTCTGTGTACTGACATCAGTCAGAGTGGTAGGTCTGTGTACTGACATCAGTCAGAGTGGTAGGTCTGTGTACTGACATCAGTCAGAGTGGTAGGTCTGTGTACTGACATCAGTCAGAGTGGTAGGTCTGTGTACTGACATCAGTCAGAGTGGTAGGTCTGTGTACTGACATCAGTCAGAGTGGTAGGTCTGTGTACTGACATCAGTCAGAGTGGTAGGTCTGTGTACTGACATCAGTCAGAGTGGTAGGTCTATATACTGACATCAGCAGGTTCATCAGAGTGGTAGGTCTGTGTACTGATATCAGTCAGAGTGGTAGGTCTGTGTACTGACATCAGTCAGAGTGGTAGGTCTGTGTACTGACATCAGTCAGAGTGGTAGGTCTGTGTACTGACATCAGTCAGAGTGGTAGGTCTGTGTACTGACATCAGTCAGAGTGGTAGGTCTGTGTACTGACATCAGTCAGAGTGGTAGGTCTGTGTACTGACATCAGCAGGTTCATCAGGGAGGAATTCTCTTTTGTTTTGTGAGAACGTGCATCGACTTTTTCTCACGACAGTATATCATTCTCAACGAACCAGGTGGGATTCACACACACACACACACACACACACACACACACACACACACACACACACACACACACACACACACACACACACACACACACACACACACACACACACACACACACACACACACACACACACCGTGCTCTGCAGCTCCCCCAGGCCAGATGGCAGTACGCCCAGTGATTCATCCTCTGTGTCTGAGCACCAGATGTTTTCAGATGTTGTTTTTCCTGTCATCAAAGAGACGAGCTGAGATGGGCTGAGAAACTCCCAGAACAATGAAGTCCCAAATGAAACCATGTTGCCTACAAAGTACACTACTGTTGACCAGGACCTATAGAGCTCTATTGTTGACCAGGACCCATAGGGCTTTGCTGTTGACCAGGACCTATAGGGCTCTACTGTTGACCAGGACCTATAGAGTACACTACTGTTGACCAGGACCCACAGGGCTCTACTGTTGACCAGGACCTATAGGGCTCTACTGTTGACCAGGACCCATAGAGTACACTACTGTTGACCAGGACCCACAGGGCTCTACTGTTGACCAGGACCTATAGGGCTCTACTGTTGACCAGGACCCACAGGGCTCTACTGTTGACCAGGACCTATAGAGCTCTACTGTTGACCAGGACCCATAGGGCTCTACTGTTGACCAGGACCTATAGGGCTCTACTGTTGACCAGGACCTATAGAGTACACTACTGTTGACCAGGACCTATAGAGTACACTGCTGTTGACCAGGTCCCATAGGGCTCTACTGTTGACCAGGACCCATAGGGCTCTACTGTTGACCAGGACCTATAGAGTACACTACTGTTGACCAGGACCTATAGAGTACACTGCTGTTGACCAGGTCCCATAGGGCTCTACTGTTGACCAGGACCTATAGAGTACACTACTGTTGACCAGGACCTATAGAGTACACTACTGTTGACCAGGTCCCATAGGGCTCTACTGTTGACCAGGACCCATAGGGCTCTACTGTTGACCAGGACCCATAGGGCTCTACTGTTGACCAGGACCCATAGGGCTCTACTGTTGACCAGGACCCATAGGGCTCTACTGTTGACCAGGACCCATAGGGCTCTACTGTTGACCAGGACCTATAGGGCTCTACTGTTGACCAGGACCTATAGAGTACAATACTGTTGACCAGGACCCATAGGGCTCTACTGTTGACCTGGACCTATAGAGTACACTACTGTTGACCAGGACCTATAGGGCTCTACTGTTGAACAGGACCCATAGAGTACACTACTGTTGACCAGGACCCACAGGGCTCTACTGTTGACCAGGACCTATAGGGCTCTACTGTTGACCAGGACCCACAGGGCTCTACTGTTGACCAGGACCTATAGAGCTCTACTGTTGACCAGGACCCATAGGGCTCTACTGTTGACCAGGACCTATAGGGCTCTACTGTTGACCAGGACCTATAGAGTACACTACTGTTGACCAGGACCTATAGAGTACACTGCTGTTGACCAGGTCCCATAGGGCTCTACTGTTGACCAGGACCCATAGGGCTCTACTGTTGACCAGGACCTATAGAGTACACTACTGTTGACCAGGACCTATAGAGTACACTGCTGTTGACCAGGTCCCATAGGGCTCTACTGTTGACCAGGACCCATAGGGCTCTACTGTTGACCAGGACCCATAGGGCTCTACTGTTGACCAGGTCCCATAGGGCTCTACTGTTGACCAGGTCCCATAGGGCTCTACTGTTGACCATGACCCATAGGGCTCTACTGTTGACCAGGACCCATAGGGCTCTACTGTTGACCAGGACCCATAGGGCTCTACTGTTGACCAGGACCCATAGGGCTCTACTGTTGACCAGGACCCATAGGGCTCTACTGTTGACCAGGACCCATAGGGCTCTACTGTTGACCAGGACCCATAGGGCTCTACTGTTGACCAGGACCTATAGGGCTCTACTGTTGACCAGGACCCAAAGGGCTCTACTGTTGACCAGGACCTATAGAGCTCTACTGTTGACCAGGACCCATAGGGCTCTACTGTTGACCAGGAGCTATAGGGCTCTACTGTTGACCAGGACCTATAGAGTACACTACTGTTGACCAGGACCTATAGAGTACACTGCTGTTGACCAGGTCCCATAGGGCTCTACTGTTGACCAGGACCTATAGAGTACACTACTGTTGACCAGGACCTATAGAGTACACTGCTGTTGACCAGGTCCCATAGGGCTCTACTGTTGACCAGGACCTATAGAGTACACTACTGTTGACCAGGACCTATAGAGTACACCACTGTGACCAGGTCCCATAGGGCTCTACTGTTGACCAGGACCCATAGGGCTCTACTGTTGACCAGGTCCCATAGGGCTCTACTGTTGACCAGGATTGTTGACCAATTTCACAATTTTCTCCCATATTAAGAGATACAACAACAGAGACAAAGCACACAGAACAAAAACAAGAAAAACAGCACCCACTTACACATATCTACGTGCATATATATACACATGCATACACACACACACATACACACACATACATACACCCATGCATATACACACACACACGCATACATACACACACACACACACACATATACACACCCATACATACGTACACCATTTTCCTCTTCCCGCTCGGTGCTTCTCTCACCCCATCACCATCATTGCGTCTCTCAATACATACATTTTAAACAAACTTACAAACAGAAATTAAACAAAACAGCTCAGTTTAAACCAAGAGGTTAGGGTGGTCATTTCAGTGGTATTCATATAGTGTATCAGTGGTATTCATATAGGGTGGTCATATCAGTGGTATTCATATAGGGTGGTCATATCAGTGGTATTCATATAGGGTGGTCATTTCAGTGGTATTCATATAGTGTATCAGTGGTATTCATATAGGGTGGTCATATCAGTGGTATTCATATAGGGTGGTCATATCAGTGGTATTCATATAGGGTATCAGTGGTATTCATATAGGGTGGTCATATCAGTGGTATTCATATAGGGTGGTCATATCAGTGGTATTCATATAGGGTGGTCATATCAGTGGTATTCACATAGGGTATCAGTGGTATTCATATAGGGTGGTCATATCAGTGGTATTCATATAGGGTGGTCATATCAGTGGTATTCATATAGGGTATCAGTGGTATTAACATAGGGTGGTCATATCAGTGGTATTCATATAGGGTGGTCATATCAGTGGTATTCATATAGGGTATCAGTGGTATTAACATAGGTTATCAGTGGTATTCATATAGGGTATCAGTGGTATTCACATAGGGTGGTCATATCAGTGGTATTCAAATAGGGTGGTCATATCAGTGGTATTCAAATAGGGTGGTCATATCAGTGGTATTCACATAGGGTGGTCATATCAGTGGTATTCATATAGGGTGGTCATATCAGTGGTATTCATATAGGGTATCAGTGGTATTCATATAGGGTGGTCATATCAGTGGTATTCATATAGGGTGGTCATATCAGTGGTATTCATATAGGGTATCAGTGGTATTCATATAGGGTGGTCATATCAGTGGTATTCATATAGGGTATCAGTGGTATTCATATAGGGTGGTCATATCAGTGGTATTCACATAGGGTATCAGTGGTATTCATATAGGGTGGTCATATCAGTGGTATTCACATAGGGTATCAGTGGTATTCATATAGGGTGGTCATATCAGTGGTATTCACATAGGGTATCAGTGGTATTCATATAGGGTGGTCATATCAGTGGTATTCATATAGGGTGGTCATATCAGTGGTATTCATATAGGGTGGTCATATCAGTGGTATTCATATAGGGTGGTCATATCAGTGGTATTCACATAGGGTATCATTGGTATTCATATAGGGTGGTCATATCAGTGGTATTCACATAGGGTATCAGTGGTATTCATATAGGGTATCAGTGGTATTCACATAGGGTATCAGTGGTATTCATATAGGGTGGTTGTGTAGGGTGGTCCTGAGGGCAGACAGTGTGTTGTGAAATCTGTGAATGTAATGTAATGCTTTTTAAATGGTATAAACTGCCTTAATTTTGCTGGACCCCGGAAAGAGTAGCTGCTGCCTTGGCAGGAACTAATGGGGATCCATCATAAACCCCAGGAAGAGTAGCTGCTGCCTTGGCAGGAACTAATGGGGATCCATCATAAACCCCAGGAAGAGTAGCTGCTGCCTTGGCAGGAACTAATGGGGATCCATAATAAACCCCAGGAAGAGTAGCTGCTGCCTTGACAGGAACTAATGGGGATCCATAAATAAAGCTGCCATGGGGATCCATAATAAACCCCAGGAAGAGTAGCTGCTGCCTTGGCAGGAACTAATGGGGATCCATAATAAACCCCAGGAAGAGTAGCTGCTGCATAATAAACCCCAGGAAGGAGCTGCTGCCTTCCATGGGGATCCATAAACCCCAGGAAGAGTAGCTGCTGCCTTGGCAGGAACTAATGGGGATCCATAATAAACCCCAGGAAGAGTAGCTGCTGCCTTGGCAGGAACTAATGGGGATCCATAATAAACCCCAGGAAGAGTAGCTGCTGCATTGGCAGGAACAAATGGGGATCCATAATAAACCCCAGGAAGAGTAGCTGCTGTCTTGGCAGGGGTCACATGCCTTTCTGAGTACGCCCAGAACTCCAGCCCAGTAATGGACTGTGTACTGTAGTGTGTTGGTTCATAGTATAGCCCAGTAATGGACTGTGTACTGTAGTGTACTGTAGTGTATATCCCAGTAATGGACTGTGTACTGTAGTGTACTGTAGTGTATATCCCAGTAATGGACTGTGTATTGGTTCATAGTACATCCCAGTAATGGACTGTGTACTGTAAGGTACTGTAGTGTATATCCCAGTAATGGACTGTGTACTGTAGTGTATATCCCAGTAATGGACTGTCTACTGTAGTGTATTGGTTCATAGTATATCCCAGTAATGGACTGTGTACTGTAGTGTGTTGGTTCATAGTATATCCCAGTAATGGACTGTGTACTGTAGTGTATTGGTTCAAGGTATATCCCAGTAATGGACTGTGTACTGTAGTGTGTTGGTTCATAGTATATCCCAGTAATGGACTGTGTACTGTAGTGTGTTGGTTCATAGTATAGCCCAGTAATGGACTGTGTACTGTAGTGTATTGGTTCATAGTATAGCCCAGTAATGGACTGTGTACTGTAGTTTGTTGGTTCATAGTATATCCCAGTAATGGACTGTGTACTGTAGTGTATTGGTTCATAGTATATCCCAGTAATGGACTGTGTACTGTAGTGTGTTGGTTCATAGTATATCCCAGTAATGGACTGTGTACTGTAGTGTGTTGGTTCATAGTATATCCCAGTAATGGACTGTGTACTGTAGTGTGTTGGTTCATAGTATATCCCAGTAATGGACTGTGTACTGTAGTGTGTTGGTTCATAGTATATCCCAGTAATGGACTGTGTACTGTAGTGTATTGGTTCAAGGTATATCCCAGTAATGGACTGTGTACTGTAGTGTGTTGGTTCCTAGTATATCCCAGTAATGGACTGTGTACTGTAGTGTGTTGGTTCATAGTATATCCCAGTAATGGACTGTGTACTGTAGTGTGTTGGTTCATAGTATATCCCAGTAATGGACTGTGTACTGTAGTGTATATCCCAGTAATGGACTGTGTACTGTAGTGTGTTGGTTCATAGTATAGCCCAGTAATGGACTGTGTACTGTAGTGTATATCCCAGTAATGGACTGTGTACTGTAGTGTATTGGTTCATAGTATATCCCAGTAATGGACTGTGCACTGTAGTGTGTTGGTTCATAGTATATCCCAGTAATGGACTGTGTACTGTAGTGTGTTGGTTCATAGTATATCCCAGTAATGGACTGTGTACTGTAGTGTATATCCCAGTAATGGACTGTGTACTGTAGTGTGTTGGTTCATAGTATAGCCCAGTAATGGACTGTGTACTGTAGTGTATTGGTTCATAGTATATCCCAGTAATGGTCTGTGTACTGTAGTGTATTGGTTCATAGTATATCCCAGTAATGGACTGTGTACTGTAGTGTGTTGGTTCATAGTATATCCCAGTAATGGACTGTGTACTGTAGTGTGTTGGTTCATAGTATAGCCCAGTAGTGGACTGTGTACTGTAGTGTATATCCCAGTAATGGACTGTGTACTGTAGTGTGTTGGTTCATAGTATAGCCCAGTAGTGGACTGTGTACTGTAGTGTGTTGGTTCATAGTATATCCCAGTAATGGACTGTGTACTGTAGTGTGTTGGTTCATAGTATATCCCAGTAATGGACTGTGTACTGTAGTGTATTGGTTCATAGTATAGCCCAGTAATGGACTGTGTACTGTAGTGTGTTGGTTCATATTATATCCCAGTAATGGACTGTGTACTGTAGTGTGTTGGTTCATAGTATAGCCCAGTTGTGGACATACGTTTTATTTCCTGAAGTGAAGTCCCCTTTATGACGGCTGCCATTTTGGTCTGCGGCTGGCTGCCTGTGGTCAGGCTCTGTCCTCCTGCACTTAGTCCACATAATTCAGACTTTATAGGGCTGAGGGACGACCAGGGGAGAGACCACGCATTGCCGTGTCAGAGAAATACACCTGCAACTGTAGCTCAAACAAACAGAGAAATGGGGACATCCCCAAACGTCTGCTCAGGAAGCTGGACCAAAAACAAGTCATGACAGAGCAATAAAAGTGTGTGAAGTTGACTGTCAGGACTGAATGACTGCTCATCTGACCATCGTTGTTTCAGAAGGGAAACGAGTTGGTCATGGGAGAATGAGAATCTGTTACGGTGACTGTTCTACTGGTGACTGTTCTATTGGTGACTGTTCCACTGGTGAGTGTTCTACTGGTGACTGTTCTACTGGTGAGTGTTCCACTGGTGAGTGTTCTACTGGTGACTGTTCTACTGGTGAGTGTTCCACTGGTGACTGTTCTACTGGTGACTGTTCCACTGGTGACTGTTCTACTGGTGAGTGTGAGTGTGAGTGTGTGTGTGTGTGTGTGTGTGTGTGTGTGTGTGTGTGTGTGTTGGAGGGTCAGCTACATTTCCAGAGGAGAAGGTTCCTGGACGTTTCTATGGTTTATTTAACTGTGAAATTCCACCGCTACGTCTCATCGTTGGCTGAACTATTTTCCTCTCCTGTTATTCATGCCTTCGTCCACGAGGAAAATACCTGGAAGGACTGAATGCCTTATGTGGCATAAATATACAACCTGCTACAGTCTGGTGGTCTCCACACAACCTGCTACAGTCTGGTCGTCTCCATACAACCTGCTACAGTCTGGTCGTCTCCACACAACCTGCTACAGTCTGGTAGTCTCCACACAACCTGCTACAGTCTGGTCGTCTCCACACAACCTGCTACATTCTGGTCGTCTCCGTCTCCACACAACCTGCTACAGTCTGGTCGTCTCCGTCTCCACACAACCTGCTACAGTCTGGTCGTCTCCACACAACCTGCTACAGTCTGGTCGTCTCCATACAACCTGCTACAGTCTGGTCGTCTCCGTCTCCACACAACCTGCTACAGTCTGGTGGTCTCCACACAACCTGCTACAGTCTGGTGGTCTCCACACAACCTGCTACAGTCTGGTGGTCTCCACACAACCTGCTACAGTCTGGTGGTCTCCATACAACCTGCTACAGTCTGGTCGTCTCAACACAACCTGCTACAGTCTGGTCGTCTCCACACAACCTGCTACAGTCTGGTGGTCTCCACACAACCTGCTACAGTCTGGTGGTCTCCACACAACCTGCTACAGTCTGGTCGTCTCAACACAACCTGCTACAGTCTGGTCGTCTCCACACAACCTGCTACAGTCTGGTCGTCTCCACACAACCTGCTACAGTCTGGTGGTCTCCACACAACCTGCTACAGTCTGGTCGTCTCCACACAACCAGCTACAGTCTGGCGGTCTCCACACAACCTGCTACAGTCTGGTCGTCTCCATACAACCTGCTACAGTCTGGTGGTCTCAACACAACCTGCTACAGTCTGGTCGTCTCCACACAACCTGCTACAGTCTGGTGGTCTCAACACAACCTGCTACAGTCTGGTCGTCTCCACACAACCTGCTACAGTCTGGTCGTCTCCACACAACCTGCTACAGTCTGGTCGTCTCCACACAACCTGCTACAGTCTGGTCGTCTCCACACAACCTGCTACAGTCTGGTCGTCTCCACACAACCTGCTACAGTCTGGTCGTCTCCACACAACCTGCTACAGTCTGGTCGTCTCAACACAACCTGCTACAGTCTGGTCGTCTCCATACAACCTGCTACAGTCTGATGGTCTCAACACAACCTGCTACAGTCTGGTGGTCTCCACACAACCTGCTACAGTCTGGTGGTCTCCACACAACCTGCTACAGTCTGGTCGTCTCCACACAACCTGCTACAGTCTGGTGGTCTCCACACAACCTGCTACAGTCTGGTGGTCTCCACACAACCTGCTACAGTCTGGTGGTCTCCACACAACCTGCTACAGTCTGGTGGACTCCACACAACCTCCTACAGTCTGGTCGTCTCCCTCCAATAATTTAATGCTTCATATAATCTTTTATCATTATCTTCAGTCAGTCAGATAGTTGCTGCATCAGTCTTGGTCATTATCTTCAGTCAGGTAGTTGCTGCATCAGTCTTGGTCATTATCTTCAGTCAGATAGTTGCTGCATCAGTCTTGGTCATTATCTTCAGTCAGATAGTTGCTGCATCAGTCTTGGTCATTATCTTCAGTCAGATAGTTGCTGCATCAGTCTTTAATCATTATCTTCAGTCAGGTAGTTGCTGCATCAGTCTTGGTCATTATCTTCAGTCAGTCTGGTAGTTGCTGCATCAGTCTTGGTCAGTCTGGTAGTTCTGCATCAGTCTTGGTCATTATCTTCAGTCAGGTAGTTGCTGCATCAGTCTTGGTCATTATCTTCAGTCTGGTAGTTGCTGCATCAGTCTTGGTCATTATCTTCAGTCAGTCAGATAGTTGCTGCATCAGTCTTGGTCATTATCTTCAGTCAGTTGCTGCATCAGTCTTGGTCATTATCTTCAGTCAGATAGTTGCTGCATCAGTCTTTAATCATTATCTTCAGTCAGGTAGTTGCTGCATCAGTCTTGGTCATTATCTTCAGTCAGTCTGGTAGTTGCTGCATCAGTCTTGGTCATTATCTTCAGTCAGTCAGATAGTTGCTGCATCAGTCTTGGTCATTATCTTCAGTCAGGTAGTTGCTGCATCAGTCTTGGTCATTATCTTCAGTCAGTCTGGTAGTTGCTGCATCAGTCTTGGTCATTATCTTCAGTCAGTCAGATAGTTGCTGCATCAGTCTTGGTCATTATCTTCAGTCAGATAGTTGCTGCATCAGTCTTGGTCATTATCTTCAGTCAGTCAGATAGTTGCTGCATCAGTCTTTCATTATCTTCAGTCAGATAGTTGCTGCATCAGTCTTGGTCATTATCTTCAGTCAGATAGTTGCTGCATCAGTCTTGGTCATTATCTTCAGTCAGATAGTTGCTGCATCAGTCTTTAATCATTATCTTCAGTCAGGTAGTTGCTGCATCAGTCTTGGCTCAGCATCTTGGTCATTATCTTCAGTCAGGTAGTTGCTGCATCAGTCTTGGTCATTATCTTCAGTCAGTCTGGTAGTTGCTGCATCATCTTGGTCATTATCTTTCAGTCAGATAGTTGCTGCATCAGTCTTGGTCATTATCTTCAGTCAGATAGTTGCTGCATCAGTCTTGGTCATTATCTTTCAGTCAGATAGTTGCTGCATCAGTCTTGGTCATTATCTTCAGTCAGATAGTTGCTGCATCAGTCTTGGTCATTATCTTCAGTCAGATAGTTGCTGCATCAGTCTTTAATCATTATCTTCAGTCAGGTAGTTGCTGCATCAGTCTTGGTCATTATCTTCAGTCAGTCTGGTAGTTGCTGCATCAGTCTTGGTCATTATCTTCAGTCAGTCAGTTGCTGCATCAGTCTTGGTCATTATCTTCAGTCAGGTAGTTGCTGCATCAGTCTTGGTCATTATCTTCAGTCAGTCTGGTAGTTGCTGCATCAGTCTTGGTCATTATCTTCAGTCAGTCAGATAGTTGCTGCATCAGTCTTGGTCATTATCTTCAGTCAGATAGTTGCTGCATCAGTCTTGGTCATTATCTTCAGTCAGATAGTTGCTGCATCAGTCTTTAATCATTATCTTCAGTCAGGTAGTTGCTGCATCAGTCTTGGTCATTATCTTCAGTCAGTCTGGTAGTTGCTGCATCAGTCTTGGTCATTATCTTCAGTCAGTCAGATAGTTGCTGCATCAGTCTTGGTCATTATCTTCAGTCAGGTAGTTGCTGCATCAGTCTTGGTCATTATCTTCAGTCAGTCTGGTAGTTGCTGCATCAGTCTTGGTCATTATCTTCAGTCAGTCAGATAGTTGCTGCATCAGTCTTGGTCATTATCTTCAGTCAGATAGTTGCTGCATCAGTCTTGGTCATTATCTTCAGTCAGTCAGATAGTTGCTGCATCAGTCTTGGTCATTATCTTCAGTCTTGGTCATTATCTTCAGTCAGATAGTTGCTGCATCAGTCTTGGTCATTATCTTCAGTCAGATAGTTGCTGCATCAGTCTTTAATCATTATCTTCAGTCAGGTAGTTGCTGCATCAGTCTTGGTCATTATCTTCAGTCAGTCTGGTAGTTGCTGCATCAGTCTTGGTCATTATCTTCAGTCAGTCAGATAGTTGCTGCATCAGTCTTGGTCATTATCTTCAGTCAGGTAGTTGCTGCATCAGTCTTGGTCATTATCTTCAGTCAGTCTGGTAGTTGCTGCATCAGTCTTGGTCATTATCTTCAGTCAGTCAGATAGTTGCTGCATCAGTCTTGGTCATTATCTTCAGTCAGATAGTTGCTGCATCAGTCTTGGTCATTATCTTCAGTCAGTCAGATAGTTGCTGCATCAGTCTTGGTCATTATCTTCAGTCAGATAGTTGCTGCATCAGTCTTGGTCATTATCTTCAGTCAGATAGTTGCTGCATCAGTCTTGGTCATTATCTTCAGTCAGATAGTTGCTGCATCAGTCTTTAGTAGTGTGGTAGCGTGAGCTGCTTTAGGTGAGGCCGTATTCTTCTGTAGATGATCACACTGGTCCACGAACGTCTTCGAACAAAATTACGCCAGAAAGCAGAAAGCAAAGCCACATTCAGAGACCTCACGCTAACCATAGTTACTGTGTGTAATTAGTATCATTCAGAGATATCACGCTAACCATAGTTACTGTGTGTAATTAGTATCATTCAGAGACCTCACGCTAACCATAGTTACTGTGTGTAATTAGTATCATTCAGAGATATCACGCTAACCATAGTTACTGTGTGTAATTAGTATCATTCAGAGATATCACGCTAACCATAGTTACTGTGTGTAATTAGTATCATTCAGAGATATCACGCTAACCATAGTTACTGTGTGTAATTAGTATCATTCAGAGATATCACGCTAACCATAGTTACTGTGTGTAATTAGTATCATTCAGAGACCTCACGCTAACCATAGTTACTGTGTGTAATTAGTATCATTCAGAGATATCACACTAACCATAGTTACTGTGTGTAATTAGTATCATTCAGAGACCTCACGCTAACCATAGTTACTATGTGTAATTAGTATCATTCAGAGATATCACGCTAACCATAGTTACTATGTGTAATTAGTATCATTCAGAGATATCACGCTAACCATAGTTACTATGTGTAATTAGTATCATTCAGAGATATCACGCTAACCATAGTTACTATGTGTAATTAGTATCATTCAGAGATATCACACTAACCATAATACATGTGTGTTGTTCCCTACACTGGGAGTCAGGAAGCAGGTGTAGAAGGTGAGTTTAATAAGGATGAAATCAGATAAACAATACAAGAGAAGAATACAGAACGTGAATTAAACAATACTATCTAGTGACTGCTGTCTATTGAGCTCTAAATAAATGGAGAGTAATCAAGGAAATAATGGTGTCCAGGTGTGGGTAATGACTCCAGGTGTGGGTAATGACATCCAGGTGTGGGTAATGACATCCAGGTGTGGGTAATGACATCCAGGTGTGGGTAATGACATCCAGGGGGGGTAATGACATCCAGGTGTGGGTAATGACATCCAGGTGTGGGTAATGAAATCCAGGGGGGGGTAATGACATCCAGGTGTGGGTAATGACGTCCAGGTGTGGGTAATGATATCAGGGTGTGGGTAATGGTGTCCAGGTGTGGGTAATGATGTCCAGGTGTGAGTAATGATGTCCGGGTGTGGGTAATGACGTCCGGGTGTGGGTAATGATGTCCAGGTGTGGGTAATGATGTCCAGGTGTGGGTAATGATGTCCAGGTGTGGGTAATGACGTCCAGGTGTGGGTAATGATATCAGGGTGTGGGTAATGGTATCCAGGTGTGGGTAATGACATCCAGGTGTGGTTAATGGTGTCCAGGTGTGGGTAATGACGTCCGGGTGTGGGTAATGATGTCCAGGTGTGGGTAATGATATCATGGTGTAGGTAATGATGTCCAGGTGTGGGTAAGTAGACCTCTATTTACCTTTTTTAACTAGGAAAGTCAGTTCAGACCAAATTCTTATTTACAATGACGGCCTACACCGGCCAAACCCGGACGACGTTGGGCAAATTGTGCGCCGCCCTATGGGACTCCCAATCACAGCCAGGTTGTGATACAGTCTGGATTCGAACCAGGGTGTCTGTAGTGAAGCCTCTAGCACTGAGATGGGTTAGAATAAAATCACGTTAAAATCAAAACCAACTTCAGGCATCAAATTTCTCAATTCCAGTTGAACTCCTCCTATAAAATAGAATAAAGACTTTGATAGAGAACAGTCACTGTAGATACGTCGCTGTAGAGACGTCATTATAGAGACGTTACTGTAGAGACCTCACTGTAGAGACCTCACTGTAGAGACGTCGCTGTAGAGACCTCACTGTAGAGATGTTACTGTAGAGACGTTACTGTAGAGACGTCACTGTGGAGACGTTACTGTAGAGACGTCACTGTAGAGACGTTACTGTAGAGACGTTACTGTAGAGACCTCACTGTAGAGACCTCACTGTAGAGACCTCACTGTAGAGACGTCACTGTAGAGACGTCACTGTGGAGACGTTACTGTAGAGACGTCACTGTAGAGACGTCGCTGTAGAGACGTCACGGTAGAGACGTCACGGTAGAGACGTCACTGTAGAGACGTCACTGTAGAGACGTCACTGTAGAGACGTCACGGTAGAGACGTCACTGTAGAGACGTCACGGTAGAGACGTCACGGTAGAGACGTCACTGTAGAGACGTCACTGTAGAGACATCACTGTAGAGACGTCACTGTAGAGACGTACACCATCTCTACCCACTAAAGTCAATAAGAGATACCTGGCTGGTGCATGTAGGAACCACATCAAACACCATCTCTCTACCCACAACATGGTCATTCAATTAGACCCATAAGGCCACGCTTTGAGCAGAGCACACACGCGTGAACGCACACACACACACACACACACACACATACGGGAAATGTTCTCACATAGACAGATGAGCTTGGTGGACACGAACAGTAACAAAATATTTCCAAGAGGAAATTGTATCGCTGTGTCGTGTTAGAGGCCCTGTGTGGTCTGAATACAGCATAGCACCCAGCCAAGACACATCAGACCCCAGCAGCCGAGCTAGCAGCCACAATTCCCCTCCTATACTGTAATAGATGTTTTGGGTCTCCACCAACTTTAGCAGGCCGGGGAAAGATCATCAGGGAAGTGGATAGGGGCGGGGGAGGGGCATTTGATTGGTGGTGTAACTGCCTATTCCAGAACAGGACAAATCAAATCAAATGTTATTGGGCACGTACGCATATTTAGCAGATGTTATCCCAGACTGCGTCACAACCGGCCGTGATTGGGAGTCCCATAGGGCGGCGCACCATTGGCCCGGAGTCCTCCGGGGTTGGGGGTTTGGCGGGGTTTAGGCTGTCATTGTAAATAAGAAATTAACTGACTTGCCTAGTTGAGATAAAGGTTGAATAAAGGTTGAATAAGGTTGAATAAAGGTTGAATACAGGTTGAATAAAGGTTAAATAAAGGTTGAATAAAGGTTAAAATAAGGTTGAATAAAGGTTAAATAAAGGTTGAATGAAGGTTAAATAAAGGTTGAATACAGGTTGAATAAAGGTTAAATAAAGGTTGAATAAAGGTTAAATAAAGGTTGAATAAAGGTTAAATAAAGGTTGAATAAAGGTTAAATAAAGGTTGAATAAAGGTTAAATAAAGGTTGAATAAAGGTTGAATACAGGTTGAATAAAGGTTGAATAAAGGTTGAATACAGGTTAAATAAAGGTTGAATAAAGGTTGAATACAGGTTGAATACAGGTTGAATAAAGGTTAAATAAAGGTTGAATAAAGGTTGAATACAGGTTGAATAAAGGTTGAATACAGGTTGAATAAAGGTTGAATAAAGGTTGAATACAGGTTGAATACAGGTTAAATAAAGGTTGAATAAAGGTTGAATGAAGGTTGAATAAAGGTTGAATAAATTAAATATTGCGGGTGTCGGGAAATGCTTCCTGTGAGCTCCAAACCTCTTATGCACTTCACGTATTACAAAACAACCTATTGTCAGATATTGATACCACAAAGACCTTAATAACCTATAAGCTGGGTCCTCGTGTCTCTATTGTCAGATATACTAATACCTTAATAAACCAATCAGATAGCTGGGTCCTCATGTCTCTATTGTCAGATGATACACAAAGACCTTAATAACCTATAAGCTGGGTCCTCGTGTCTCTATTGTCAGATATACTAATACCTTAATAAACCAATAAGCTGGGTTCTCATGTCTCTATTGTCAGATATACTAATACCTTAATAAACCAATAAGCTGGGTTCTCATGTCTCTATTGTCAGATATACTAATACCTTAATAAACCAATAAGCTGGGTCCTCATGTCTCTATTGTCAGATATACTAATACCTTAATAACCTATATGCGTGGTCCTCATGTCTCTATTGTCAGAGATACTAAAACCTTAAAGACCTTAATAACCTATGCTTCACAGTGGGAGGCGGGAGGTCCCCCTCCCAGCCTCCTGTCCCTGCTTCACAATGGGAGGTCCCCCTCCCAGCCTCCTGTCCCTGCTTCACAATGGGAGGTCCCCCTCCCAGCCTCCTGTCCCTGCTTCACAGCGGGAGGTCCCCCTCCCAGCCTCCTCTCTCTGCTTCACAGCGGGAGGTCCCCCTCCCAGCCTCCTCTCCCTGCTTCACAGCGGGAGGTCCCCCTCCTCTCCCTGCTTCACAGCGGGAGGTCCCCCTCCTCTCCCTGCTTCACAGCGGGAGGTCCCCCTCCCAGCCTCCTGTTCTCCTCTCTCCAGTCGTACAGCTATGATGGAGCTGGTCTGTGGACCAGGTCGACACGCTGGCTGTCACCACTCTACACCCCCTGGAACTTGGGTAGCCCACCTCAATGCTTGGCTACTTGAAATATGTAAGACGTAGCAGTGTGATGGGGTCATTTATCCGGGGAGGTAGCAACATGCTAATGTAGTCATACTGGTATGGGTTCTGTAGCAGTGTGAGGATGTCAGGTAACCATCCAGGTGATTGATGCCCTGGAGGTGTGTTCACGACACTCACCCCCATCTCCTCACCCACAACCCAGCTCCCTAAAGCTGTGGTCTCACCTGGAGCTGTGGTCTCACCTGGAGCTGTGGTCTCACCTGGAGCTGTGGTTCACCTGGAGCTGTGGTTCACCTGGAGCTGTGGTCTCACCTGGAGCTGTGGTCTCACCTGGAGCTGTGGTTCACCTGGAGCTGTGGCCTCACCTGGAGCTGTGGTCTCACCTGGAGCTGTGGTCTCACCTGGAGCTGTGGTCTCACCTGGAGCTGTGGTCTCACCTGGAGCTGTGGTCTCACCTGGAGCTGTGGTCTCACCTGGAGCTGTGGTCTCACCTGGAGCTGTGGTCTCACCTGGAGCTGTGGTCTCACCTGGAGCTGTGGTTCACCTGGAGCTGTGGTTCACCTGGAGCTGTGGTCTCACCTGGAGCTGTGGTTCACCTGGAGCTGTGGTCTCACCTGGAGCTGTGGTTCACCTGGAGCTGTGGTTCACCTGGAGCTGTGGTTCACCTGGAGCTGTGGTCTCACCTGGAGCTGTGGTTCACCTGGAGCTGTGGTCTCACCTGGAGCTGTGGTCTCACCTGGAGCTGTGGTCTCACCTGGAGCTGTGGTCTCACCTGGAGCTGTGTCTCACCTGGAGCTGTGGTTCACCTGGAGCTGTGGTCTCACCTGGAGCTGTGGTTCACCTGGAGCTGTGGTTCACCTGGAGCTGTGTCTCACCTGGAGCTGTGTCTCACCTGGAGCTGTGGTTCACCTGGAGCTGTGGTTCACCTGGAGCTGTGGTTCACCTGTTGATAAGTCCAGGAGATGAACCTCTGAAACCTCTCTCTGCCAGTGTGTAGCCAGGTGCTGCCTTCCAGGTGCTGCCTTCCAGGTGCTGTCTTTCAGGTGCTGTCTTCCAGGTGCTGTCCTCCAGGTGCTGTCTTCCAGGTGCTGTCCTCCAGGTGCTGTCTTCCAGGTGCTGTCTTCCAGGTGCTGTCCTCCAGGTGCTGCCTTCCAGGTGCTGCCTTCCAGGTGCTGTCTTCCAGGTGCTGTCTTCCAGGTGCTGTCCTCCAGGTGCTGTCTTCCAGGTGCTGTCTTCCAGGTGCTGTCCTCCAGGTGCTGTCTTCCAGGTGCTGTCTTCCAGGTGCTGTCTTCCAGGTGCTGTCCTCCAGGTGCTGTCCTCCAGGTGCTGTCTTCCAGGTGCTGTCTTCCAGGTGCTGTATTCCAGGTGCTGTCTTCCAGGTGCTGTCCTTCAGGTGCTGTCTTCCAGGTGCTGTCTTCCAGGTGCTGTCCTCCAGGTGCTGTCCTTCAGGTGCTGTCCTTCAGGTGCTGTCTTCCAGGTGCTGTCTTCCAGGTGCTGTCCTTCAGGTGCTGTCTTCCAGGTGCTGTCTTCCAGGTGCTGTCTTCCAGGTGCTGTCTTCCAGGTGCTGTCTTCCAGGTGCTGCCTTTCAGGTGCTGTCTTCCAGGTGCTGTCTTCCACTCTAAGCTTCCTGTTAGACTCCTTCTGCTCGTGGCAGGGATAGCAGTACTACTAGTCAACTGATCTGAAAACCCCCAGAGTGTGGTAATGTTGTGAAATCACAGCGTCAGTGCCTCTGTGCTCACTCCAAACTGTCATCGAGTCCACACACAGATTGGCTTTCTCTTTTTTTGCTTCACAATCAAACACTTTGAGGTAAAAAAACATGGCCTATTTTCCTATTCTAGAAACCTGGTGACCTTAAGTACTCAAAAACATTTCCAAAACCCCTGCCTAAACAACTAAGAGTATTCAATCTGTCGGTCCAACGGTCCATGGGTCCAGGAAAACCCGGAGGAGTCCCAAACAGCACCCTATTCCCTATGTAGTGCACTACCTTAGACTACGGCTCATAGGGCTCTGGTAAAAGTAGTGCCCTACATAGGGAATAGGGGCCATTTGGGACTGAACCCTGTCAGAGGGTGGGCTGCTGACTGTTAGTATCAGGGAGAACACATTCCTGACTTCTGATTGAGCGTGTCTTAAAATAACTCTGCTGAAGGACTTTACATTCATTTTTCCACACCTTCAACTGAACAAAACTTTCCAATGAATTATGTAATGTCATCCTCATGAAGTCCCAAGTAACTACTGTACTGTAGCCCCAACCCTCTCACCTTCAATTCAGCACAGCGCCCTCTTAAGGCCAGAGACGGTATGATGACATCTCTCTCCGCATCTCTCCCTCTTTGTCTCTCTCTCTCTCCCTCCCTCTCTCTCTTTGTCTCTCTCTCTCTCCCTCCCTCTCCCCTCTCTCTCTTTCTCTCTATCCGTCTCCCTCTCCCAAGATGACACACACACACACACACACACACACCATGAACATGTGAGAAACTGAGAATCCAGTTGGCAGGTGGTGACCACTCACCGTCCATAACCATCCAGGAGAATCAAGTCACTCTCTCACTGTCCATAACCATCCAGGAGACTCAAGTCACTCTCTCATCGTCCATAACCATCCAGGAGAATCAAGTCACTCTCTCACCATCCATCCATCCAGGAGAATCACCAGTCACTCTGTCACCGTCCATAACCATCCAGGAGACTCAAGTCACTCTCTCACCGTCACCATCCATAACCATCCAGGAGACTCAAGTCACTCTGTCACCGTCCATAACCATCCAGGAGACTCAAGTCACTCTGTCACCATCCATAACCATCCAGGAGACTCAAGTCACTCTGTCAGTCCATAACCATCTGTCACTCGTCACCATCCATAACCATCCAGGAGAATCAAGTCACTCTGTCACCATCCATAACCATCCAGGAGAATCAAGTCACTCTGTCACCATCCATAACCATTCTTTCTTTCCCTCACTATGTCTTCCTCTCCACTTTGAATAACCCCATAACAATGGTCTGGAGGAAGCCCAGGTCAGAAGCCCTGGGGATCGTCTGAAGATCTGTTTTTCTGTAGGCTACACACCAGTGAAGAAACCCTCTGACCAGACCAGACCCAGACCCAGACCAGACCCAGACAGGTGAAACCTTCTATACCCACTCAGGTGGTCCGCCCAGCCACCCAGACCAGACCCGGACCCAGACCCAGAACCAGACCAGACTAGACCTAGACCAGACCCAGACCAGACAAGACCCAGACCTAGACCAGATTAGACCCAGACCAGACCCAGACCAGATTAGACCCAGACCAGACCAGACCTAGACCAGACCCAGACCCAGACCAGTTTAGAACCAGACCCAGACCAGATTAGACCCAGGCCCAGACCAGATGAGACCCAGACCCAGACCAGATGAGACCCAGACCCAGACCAGATTAGACCCAGACCCAGACCAGATTAGAACCAGACCCAGACCAGATTAGACCCAGACCCAGACCAGATTAGACCCAGACCCAGACCTGACCCAGACCAGATGAGACCCAGACCCAGACCAGATGAGACCCAGACCAGATTAGACCCAGACCCAGACCAGAATAGACCCAGACCAGATTAGACCCAGACCAGATTAGACCCAGACCCAGACCAGATTAGACCCAGACCCACACCAGACCCAGACCCAGACCAGACCAGACCCAGACCAGACCCAGACCCAGACAGGTGAAACCTCCTATACCCACTCAGGTTGTCCGCCCAGCCACCCAGACCCAGACCAAACCCAGACCAGACCAGACTAGACCCAGACCAGACTCAGACCAGACCCAGACCCAGACCAGACTAGACCCAGACCAGACCCAGACCAGACCAGATTCCAGACCCAGACCCAGACCAGATTAGACCCACACCAGACCCAGACCCAGACCAGACCCAGACCAGATCCAGACAGGTGAAACCTCCTATACCCACTCAGGTGGTCCGCTCAGCCACCCAGACCAGACCAGACCCAGACCCAGACCCAGACCAGACCCAGACAGGTGAAACCTCCTATACCCACTCAGGTGGTCCGGCCAGCCACCCAGACCAGACCAGACCCAGACCCAGACCAGACCCAGACAGGTGAAACCTCCTATACCCACTCAGGTGGTCCGCCCAGCCACCCAGACCAGACCAGACCCAGACCAGACCAGACCCAGACAGGTGAAACCTCCTATACCCACTCAGGTGGTCCGCCCAGCCACCCAGACCAGACCAGACCCAGACAGGTGAAACCTCCTATACCCACTCAGGTGGTCCGCCCAGCCACCCAGACCAGACCAGACCCAGACCCAGACCAGACCCAGACAGGTGAAACCTCCTATACCCACTCAGGTGGTCCGGCCAGCCACCCAGACCAGACCAGACCCAGACCCAGACCAGACCCAGACAGGTGAAACCTCCTATACCCACTCAGGTGGTCCGCCCAGCCACCCAGACCAGACCAGACCCAGACCAGACCAGACCCAGACAGGTGAAACCTCCTATACCCACTCAGGTGGTCCGCCCAGCCACCCAGACCAGACCAGACCCAGACCCAGACCAGACCCAGACAGGTGAAACCTCCTATACCCACTCAGGTGGTCCGCCCAGCCACCCAGACCCAACAGAACGCCTGTTCCCAGAAAGCCCACAGCTGGGTGTTTGTCCGGATTACTCAGCAGCAACAGCATGACTGTTACCGACCAGTGAAAAGGGGGAGAGACTACGTCTCTCCATCCCATCCCTCCTCTCCCTCTCTCCTTCCATGGTGACATCATAACGGGATATCAACGTGATTGATGCTGTCCTACAGTAATAAGGGGAGAGACTCTCCGTCTCTCCATCCCTCCTCCCTCTCCCTCTCTCCTTCCATGGTGACATCATAACGGGATATCAACGTGATTGACACTGTCCTACAGTAATAAACGTCTGGCCTGCTCTCTGGGCCTCTTCTCTGAGAGGCCCTCTCCTATTCCGGAGGGAAGTGGGTTTCTTTACGACCTCCGCTTAGAGGGACAAATGCACAGGTTTATGGGACACACACACACACACACACACATACATACACACACACACACACACACACACACACAGGGTTACGTTCCCTCCTCCACTCTGTGTGACCATACACCCCCTTGTCTGATGGCTGTCTGTGTGCAACAAGCAAAGTAGTACTGAAAACCTCCTCGCCCCCTGCCCCCCTCGCCCCCTGCCCCCCCCTGCTCCCTGCTCCTCTGCTCCCTGCTCCTCTGCTCCTCTGCTCCCTGCTCCTCTGCTCCCTGCTCCTCTGCTCCCTGCTCCCTGCCCCTGCCCCCTGCTCCCTGCCCCCTGCTCCTATGCTCCCTGCCCCCTGCTCCTCTGCCCCCTGCTCCTCTGCTCCCTGCTCCTCTGCTCCCTGCCCTTTGCTCCCTGCTCCCTGCCCTCTGCTCCCTGCCCCCTGCCCTCTGCTCCCTGCCCCCTGCCCCCTGCCCCCTGCCCCCTGCTCCCTGCTCCCTGCTCCCTGCCCCCTGCTCCCTGCTCCCTGCCCTCTGCTCCCTGCCCCCTGCCCCTGCTCCTCTGCTCCCTGCCCTCTGCTCCCCTGCTCCTCTGCTCCCTGCTCCCTGCTCCTCTGCTCCCTGCTCCTCTGCTCCCTGCTCCTCTGCTCCTCTGCTCCCTGCTCCTCTGCTCCTCCTCTGCTCCCTGCTCCTCTGCTCCCTGCTCCTCTGCTCCCTGCCCTCTGCTCCCTGCTCCCTGCTCCTCTGCTCCCTGCCCTCTGCTCCCTGCCCCCTGCCCCCTGCCCCCCCCCTGCTCCCTGCTCCCTGCTCCCTGCCCCCTGCCCCTGCCCCCTGCTCCCTGCTCCCTGCTCCCTGCCCCCTGCTCCCTGCTCCCTGCTCCCTGCCCCCTGCTCCCTGCCCCTGCCCCCTGCTCCCTGCTCCCTGCCCCCTGCCCCCTGCTCCTCTGCTCCTCCGCTCCCTGCTCCCCCCCTGCTCCTCTGCTCCTCTGCTCCCTGCTCCTCTGCTCCCCTGCTCCTCTGCTCCCTGCTCCTCTGCTCCCTACTCCTCTGCTCCCTGCTCCTCTGCTCCCTGCCCCCTGCTCCTCTGCTCCCTGCTCCTCTGCTCCTCTGCTCCTCTGCTCCCTGCTCCTCTGCTCCCTGCCCCCTGCTCCCTGCCCCCTGCTCCTCTGCTCCCTGCCCCCTGCTCCTCTGCTCCCTGCTCCCTGCTCCTCTGCTCCTCTGCTCCCTGCTCCTCTGCTCCTCTGCCCCCTGCTCCCTGCTCCTCTGATCCCTGCTCCTCTGCTCCCTGCTCCTCTGCTCTGTGTTTGAAATATTGTTGTTGGAAGTTTCTCTCCCTGTTTTTGAGAGTGTTTTCCTTATTAATTCTGAACTGTAGTGGTTGCATCATATTTTCATCGGTTTCAGGGCATTTTTAAGTGAACAGGGAACTATAAAATCTCAACCTTTCTGCCTCTACATTTCCATGCTCGGTGTCTGTCAGGACTTTCCCACCATTTGAAAGGGTCAGTCGGTACTGCCAGAGTTGAGGTCATTGATTATTGGGTATAGACACATTTAGGTCATTGATCTGTGGGTATAGACACATTTAGGTCATTGATCTGATAGACACATTTAGGTCATTGATCTGTGGGTATAGACACATTTAGGTCATTGATCTGTGGGTATAGACACATTTAGGTCATTGATCTGTGGGTATAGACACATTTAGGTCATTGATCTGTGGGTATAGACACATTTAGGTCATTGATCTGTGGGTATAGACACATTTAGGTCATTGATCTGTGGGTATAGACACATTTAAGTCATTGATCTGTGGGTATAGACACATTTAGGTCATTGATCTGTGGGTATAGACACATTTAGGTCATTGATCTGTGGGTATAGACACGTTTCGGTCATTGATCTGTGGGTATAGACACGTTTAGGTCATTGATCCTTGGGTAAAGACAAGGTTTGATAATTTAAACACAGTCTGCATGACCAAACAGTGGTTCCCACACAGGAGTCTTTACGTGTTGAGGCTTCAGTTAGTTAGCAGCCAGTCAGAGACCGTGAGACCTCTCTTTACGGCTCTCTGCCCACGCATTTGTCTGATCTCTTTGTGAGGTTGGAGAAGAGTTTGTCTGATATCTTTGTGAGGTTGGAGAAGAGTTTGTCTGATCTCTTTGTGAGGTTGGAGAAGAGTTTGTCTGATCTCTTTGTGAGGTTGGAGAAGCATTTGTTTGTTTGTGAGGTCAGTCTGTCCCGTCTTAAGGGGGTAGGAGGACACACGGAGGTATATCCTCTGTATAGGTATGGGTCGTTAGGTCAAAGGTTAACAAGGTCACAGCTGGCGCACCAGAAGTTTTTCAGTCTTTATCCAAATTCATGTTGGAGTCAGTCTCTCTCCTGTGGTCTATGTCATGTTTGAGTCAGTCTCTCTCCTGTTCATGTTTGAGCCAGTCTCTCTCCTGTGGTCTATGTCATGTTTGAGCCAGTCTCTCTCCTGTGGTCTATGTCATGTTTGAGCCAGTCTCTCTCCTGTTCATGTTTGAGCCAGTCTCTCTCCTGTGGTCTATGTCATGTTTGAGCCAGTCTCTCTCCTGTGGTCTATGTCATGTTTGAGTCAGTCTCTCCCTGTGGTCTATGTCATGTTTGAGCCAGTCTCTCTCCTGTGGTCTATGTCATGTTTGAGTCAGTCTCTATCTTGTGGTCTATGTCATGTTTGAGTCAGTCTCTATCCTGTGGTCTATGTCATGTTTGAGTCAGTCTCTCTCCTGTGGTCTATGTCATGTTTGAGCCAGTCTCTCTCCTGTGGTCTATGTCATGTTTGAGCCAGTCTCTCTCCTGTGGTCTATGTCATGTTTGAGTCAGTCTCTCTCCTGTGGTCTATGTCATGTTTGAGCCAGTCTCTCTCCTGTTCATGTTTGAGCCAGTCTCTATCCTGTGGTCTATGTCATGTTTGAGCCAGTCTCTCTCCTGTGGTCTATGTCATGTTTGAGCCAGTCTCTCTTCCATGGTCTATATGGTGGATATATTGTGCCTTACTGCTATTATAACCACCAACCTGAGGTGCCAATCAGCATTTACTGCTATTATAAACTCTCTGTTGTTATCAACGTAAATGTTTACATGGTGTGTGTGTGTTTGTGTGCGCTGAGCTACCACTATTGGTCAGCCAGTCAGTGGGTCACTCACTTTAACCAGAAAGCAGACCAGGGTGTGATGTGTGTTAGAGCCACGGGGGGGGTCACTTTAAATAGACCACGGTGATGACCATGGTGATGTGTGTTAGAGACTGGGGAGGTCATTTTAAATAGACCACCACGGTGATGTGTGTTAGAGACTGGGGAGGTCATTTGTGTTAGAGCCTGGGGGGGGTCATTTTAAATAGACCATAGTGATGTGTGTTAGAGCCTGGGGGGGTCATTTTAAATAGACCAGAGCCTGGGGGGAGGTCATTTTAAATAGACCATAGTGATGTGTGTTAGAGCCTGGGGGGGGTCACTTTAAATAGACCATAGTGATGTGTGTTAGAGCCTGGGGAGGTCATTTTAAATAGACCATAGTGATGTGTGTTAGAGCCTGGGGGGGGTCAGTTTAAATAGACCATAGTGATGTGTGTTAGAGCCTGGGGGGGGTCATTTTAAATAGACCATAGTGATGTGTGTTAGAGCCTGGGGGGTCATTTTAAATAGACCATAGTGATGTGTGTTAGAGACCTAGTGGGAGCCTGGGGGGTCATTTTAAATAGACCATAGTGAAATAGACCATAGTGATGTGTGTTAGAGCCTGGGGGGGGCATTTTAAATAGACCATAGTGATGTGTGTTAGAGCCTGGGGGGGTCATTTTAAATAGACCATAGTGATGTGTGTTAGAGCCTGGGGGGGGTCAGTTTAAATAGACCATAGTGATGTGTGTTAGAGCCTGGGGGGGGCACTTAAATAGACCATAGTGATGTGTGTTAGAGCCTGGGGGGGGGCATTTTAAATAGACCATAGTGATGTGTGTTAGAGCCTGGGGGGGGCATTTAAATAGACCATAGTGATGTGTGTTAGAGCCTGGGGGGGGCACTTAAATAGACCATAAATAGACCATAGTGATGTGTGTTAGAGCCTGGGGGGGGCACTTAAATAGACCATAGTGATGTGTGTTAGAGCCTGGGGGGGGCACTTAAATAGACCATAGTGATGTGTGTTAGAGCCTGGGGGGGGCACTTAAATAGACCATAGTGATGTGTGTTAGAGCCTGGGGGAGACCATAGTGATGTGTGTTAGAGGGGGGCAGTTTAAATAGACCATAGTGATGTGTGTTAGAGCCTGGGGGGCACTTAAATAGACCATAGTGATGTGTGTTAGAGCCTGACCATAGTGATGGGGGCACTTAAATAGACCATAGTGATGTGTGTTAGAGCCTGGGACCATAGTGATGTGTGTTAGACTTAAATAGACCATAGTGATGTGTGTTAGAGCCTGGGGGGCACTTAAATAGACCATAGTGATGTGTGTTAGAGCCTGGGGGGGAGGTCATTTTAAATAGACCATAGTGATGTGTGTTAGAGCCTAGTGGGGGGGCAGTTTAAATAGACCATAGTGATGTGTGTTAGAGCCTGGGGGGCACTTAAATAGACCATAGTGATGTGTAGAGTTAGAGCCTGTGTTAGGGGGGCACTTAAATAGACCATAGTGATGTGTGTTAGAGCCTGGGGGGCACTTAAATAGACCATAGTGATGTGTGTTAGAGCACTTAAATAGACCATAGTGATGGGTTAGAGGCACTTAAATAGACCATAGTGATGTGTGTTAGAGCCTGGGGGGGCACTTAAATAGACCATAGTGATGTGTGTTAGAGCCTGGGGGGGGCACTTAAATAGACCATAGTGATGTGTGTTAGAGCCTGGGGGGCACTTAAATAGACCATAGTGATGTGTGTTAGAGCCTGGGGGGGCACTTAAATAGACCATAGTGATGTGTGTTAGAGCCTGGGGGGGGCATGTGTTTAAATAGACCATAGTGATGTGTGTTAGAGCCTGGGGGGGCACTTAAATAGACCATAGTGATGTGTGTTAGAGCCTGGGGGGGCACTTAAATAGACCATAGTGATGTGTGTTAGAGCCTGGGGGGGCACTTAAATAGACCATAGTGATGTGTGTTAGAGCCTGGGGGGGCACTTAAATAGACCATAGTGATGTGTGTTAGAGCCTGGGGGGGGCACTTAAATAGACCATAGTGATGTGTGTTAGAGCCTGGGGGGGGCACTTAAATAGACCATAGTGATGTGTGTTAGAGCCTGGGGGGGGCACTTAAATAGACCATAGTGATGTGTGTTAGAGCCTAGAGGGGGGGGCACTTAAATAGACCATAGTGATGTGTGTTAGAGCCTGGGGGGGCATTTAAATAGACCATAGTGATGTGTGTTAGAGAGCCTGTGTTAGAGCCTGGGGGCATTTTAAATAGACCATAGTGATGTGTGTTAGAGCCTGATGGGGGGGCACTTAAATAGACCATAGTGATGTGTGTTAGAGCCTGGGGGGCACTTAAATAGACCATAGTGGGGTTAGAGCCTAGTGATGGGGGGGCACTTAAATAGACCATAGTGATGTGTGTTAGAGCCTGGGGGGGGCACTTAAATAGACCATAGTGATGTGTGTTAGAGCCTGGGGGGGCACTTAAATAGACCATAGTGATGTGTGTTAGAGCCTGGGGGCACTTAAATAGACCATAGTGATGTGTGTTAGAGCCTGGGGGGGGCACTTAAATAGACCATAGTGATGTGTGTTAGAGCCTGGGGGGGCATTTTAAATAGACCATAGTGATGTGTGTTAGAGCCTGGGGGCACTTAAATAGGGGGCACTTAAATAGACCATAGTGATGTGTGTTAGAGCCTAGAGCCTGGGGGGGCACTTAAATAGACCATAGTGATGTGTGTTAGAGCCTGGGGGCACTTAAATAGACCATAGTGATGTGTGTTAGAGCCTGATGTGTGTTAGGGGGCACTTAAATAGACCATAGTGATGTGTGTTAGAGCCTGGGGGGGCACTTAAATAGACCATAGTGATGTGTGTTAGAGCCTGGGGGGGCACTTAAATAGACCATAGTGATGTGTGTTAGAGCCTGGGGGGGGCACTTAAATAGACCATAGTGATGTGTGTTAGAGCCTGGGGGGGGCACTTAAATAGACCATAGTGATGTGTGTTAGAGCCTGGGGGCACTTTTAAATAGACCATAGTGATGTGTGTTAGAGCCTGGGGGGCAGTTTAAATAGACCATAGTGATGTGTGTTAGAGCCTAGAGGGGGGCACTTAAATAGACCATAGTGATGTGTGTTAGAGCCTGGGGGGCACTTAAATAGACCATAGTGATGTGTGTTAGAGCCTAGAGCCATAGTGATGTGTGTTAGAGGGGCACTTAAATAGACCATAGTGATGTGTGTTAGAGCCTGGGGGGGCACTTAAATAGACCATAGTGATGTGTGTTAGAGCCTGGGGGGGCACTTAAATAGACCATAGTGATGTGTGTTAGAGCCTGATGGGGGGGCACTTAAATAGACCATAGTGATGTGTGTTAGAGCCTGGGGGGGGCACTTAAATAGACCATAGTGATGTGTGTTAGAGCCTGTTAGGGGGGGCACTTAAATAGACCATAGTGATGTGTGTTAGAGCCTGGGGGGGGCACTTAAATAGACCATAGTGATGTGTGTTAGAGCCTGGGAGGGGGCACTTAAATAGACCATAGTGATGTGTGTTAGAGCCTGGGGGGCACTTAAATAGACCATAGTGATGTGTGTTAGAGCCTGGGGGGGGCACTTAAATAGACCATAGTGATGTGTGTTAGAGCCTGTTAGAGGGGGGCACTTAAATAGACCATAGTGATGTGTGTTAGAGCCTGGGGGGGCACTTAAATAGACCATAGTGATGTGTGTTAGAGCCTGGGGGGGCACTTAAATAGACCATAGTGATGTGTGTTAGAGCCTGGGGGGGGCACTTAAATAGACCATAGTGATGTGTGTTAGAGCCTGGGGGGGCACTTAAATAGACCATAGTGATGTGTGTTAGAGCCTGGGGGGCACTTAAATAGACCATAGTGATGTGTGTTAGAGCCTGGGGGGGGCACTTAAATAGACCATAGTGATGTGTGTTAGAAATAGACCATAGTGATGTGTGTTAGAGCCTGGGGGGGGCACTTAAATAGACCATAGTGATGTGTGTTAGAGCCTGGGGGGCACTTAAATAGACCATAGTGATGTGTGTTAGAGCCTGGGGGGCACTTAAATAGACCATAGTGATGTGTGTTAGAGCCTGGGGGGGCACTTAAATAGACCATAGTGATGTGTGTTAGAGCCTGGGGGGGGCACTTAAATAGACCATAGTGATGTGTGTTAGAGCCTGGGGGGGCACTTAAATAGACCATAGTGATGTGTGTTAGAGCAGGGGGGGGCACTTAAATAGACCATAGTGATGTGTGTTAGAGCCTGGGGGGGCACTTAAATAGACCATAGTGATGTGTGTTAGAGCCTGGGGGGGGCACTTAAATAGACCATAGTGATGTGTGTTAGAGCCTGGGGGGCACTTAAATAGACCATAGTGATGTGTGTTAGAGCCTGGGGGGGGCACTTAAATAGACCATAGTGATGTGTGTTAGAGCCTGGGGGGGCACTTAAATAGACCATAGTGATGTGTGTTAGAGCCTGGGGGCACTTAAATAGACCATAGTGATGTGTGTTAGAGCCATAGTGATGGGGAGGGGGGCACTTAAATAGACCATAGTGATGTGTGTTAGAGCCTGGGGGCACTTAAATAGACCATAAATAGACCATAGTGATGTGTGTTAGAGCCTAGACCATAGGGGGGGGCACTTAAATAGACCATAGTGATGTGTGTTAGAGCCTGGGGGGGGCACTTAAATAGACCATAGTGATGTGTGTTAGAGCCTGGGGGGCACTTAAATAGACCATAGTGATGTGTGTTAGAGCCTGGGGGGCACTTAAATAGACCATAGTGATGTGTGTTAGAGCCTGGGGGGCACTTAAATAGACCATAGTGATGTGTGTTAGAGCCTGGGGGGGCACTTAAATAGACCATAGTGATGTGTGTTAGAGCCTGGGGGGCACTTAAATAGACCATAGTGATGTGTGTTAGAGCCTGGGGGGCACTTAAATAGACCATAGTGATGTGTGTTAGAGCCAGGGGGCACTAGTAAATAGACCATAGTGATGTGTGTTAGAGCCTGTAGAGCCAAGGGGGGGGGGGCACTTAAATAGACCATAGTGATGTGTGTTAGAGCCTAGACCATAGTGGGGGGGCACTTAAATAGACCATAGTGATGTGTGTAGAGCCTGGGGGCACTTAAATAGACCTGTTAGAGCCTGGGGTCCTGTAACCATAGGAGAGGGGGGGCCTTAAATAGACCATAGTGATAGTGATGTGTGTTAGAGCCTGGGGGCACTTAAATAGAGAACATAGTGATGTGTGTTAGAGCCTGGGGGGCACTTAAATAGACCATAGTGATGTGTGTTAGAGACCCCTAGACCACAGGAGCCTGGGGGCACTTAAATAGACCATAGTGATAGTGTGTGTTAGAGCCTGGGGGGCACTTAAATAGACCATAGTGATGTGTGTTAGAGCCAGGAGAGAACAGGACCCGGATAGGGGCATGTGTTTAAATAGACCATAGTGATGTGTGTTAACAGAGCCAGGACCCGGTGTCCTGTAACAGGAGAACAGGACCCGGTGTCCTGTAACAGGAGAACAGGACCCGGTGTCCTGTAACAGGAGAGAACAGGTAACAGGAGAGAACAGGACCCGGTGTCCTGTAACAGGAGAGAACAGGACCCGGTGTCCTGTAACAGGAGAGAACAGGACCCGGTGTCCTGTAACAGGAGAGAACAGGACCCGGTGTCCTGTAACAGGAGAGAACAGGACCCGGTGTCCTGTAACAGGAGAGAACAGGACCCGGTGTCCTGTAACAGGAGAGAACAGGACCCGGTGTCCTGTAACAGGAGAGAACAGGACCCGGTGTCCTGAGAACAGGACCCGGTGTCCTGTAACAGGAGAGAACAGGACCCGGTGTCCTGTAACAGGAGAGAACAGGACCCGGTGTCCTGTAACAGGAGAGAACAGGACCCGGTGTCCTGTAACAGGAGAGAACAGGACCCGGTGTCCTGTAACAGGAGAGAACAGGACCCGGTGTCCTGTAACAGGGAGAGAACAGGACCCGGTGTCCTGTAACAGGAGAGAACAGGACCCGGTGTCCTGTAACAGAGAGAACAGGACCCGGTGTCCTGTAACAGGAGAGAACAGGACCCGGTGTCCTGTAACAGGAGAGAACAGGACCCGGTGTCCTGTAACAGGAGAGAACAGGACCCGGTGTCATGTAACAGGAGGAGAACAGGACCCGGTGTCCTGTAACAGGAGAGAACAGGACCCGGTGTCCTGTAACAGGAGAGAACAGGACCCGGTGTCCTGTAACAGGAGAGAACAGGACCCGGTGTCCTGTAACAGGAGAGAACAGGACCCGGTGTGTCAGGAGAGAACAGGACCCGGTGTCCTGTAACAGGAGAGAACAGGACCCGGTGTCCTGTAACAGGAGAGAACAGGACCCGGTGTCCTGTAACACAGGACCCGGTGTCCTGAGAGAACAGGACCCGGTGTCCTGTAACAGGAGAGAACAGGACCCGGTGTCCTGTAACAGGAGAGAACAGGACCCGGTGTCCTGTAACAGGAGAGAACAGGACCCGGTGTCCTGTAACAGGGAGAACAGGACCCGGTGTCCTGTAACAGAGAACAGGACCCGGTGTCCTGTAACAGGAGAGAACAGGACCCGGTGTCCTGTAACAGGAGAGAACAGGACCCGGTGTCCTGTAACAGGAGAGAACAGGACCCAGGGTGTCCTGTAACAGGAGAGAACAGGACCCGGTGTCCTGTAACAGGAGAGAACAGGACCCGGTGTCCTGTAACAGGAGAGAACAGGACCCGGTGTCCTGTAACAGGAGAGAACAGGACCCGGTGTCCTGTAACAGGAGAGAACAGGACCCGGTGTCCTGTAACAGGAGAGAACAGGACCCGGTGTCCTGTAACAGGAGAGAACAGGACCCGGTGTCCTGTAACAGGAGAGAACAGGACCCGGTGTCCTGTAACAGGAGAGAACAGGACCCGGTGTCCTGTAACAGGAACAGGACCCGGTGTCCTGTAACAGGATAACAGGAGAGAACAGGACCCGGTGTCCTGTAACAGGAGAGAACAGGACCCGGTGTCCTGTCCAGGACCAGGTCCTAACAGGAGAGAAAGGCCTGTTGAAATAGTGACTGATGACTCATCCATCAGGGTCCTGAACGGAGAAAATGGCTATAGGAAATGTAGATTTATTTCAGCACTGAGGCTGGCTGTGTGTTTTGGACCACAGGGGGTATTTTCTAAACAGGGGGGGGTGCATGTCCTGGTCAGGGGAGGAGGTGAACAGCAGGCGGTGTTTGTGGCTCGGCCTGGGGAAAAGTGTGTTTAGCCTTGTGGCTTAGAACACACTCTTGGAAAACAGGTGCTATGTAGAACCTAAAGGGTTATTTCAGGACTGTTCCCATAGGAGAACCCGGTGTTTGAACAACCCTTATGGGTTCCAGGAAGAAGCCTTCCCACGTTCCCAAGAGTAACCTCAGCCATCCCATGACCTCTCAGACCCACAGGTTCCCACGAGTAACCTCAGACATCCCATGACCTCAGGGCTGAACAGACCCACAGGTTCCCACGGTAACCTCAGCCATCCCATGACCTCCTCAGACCCACAGGTTCCCAGGGTAACCTCATCCATCCTCTCACTTGACCTCAGACCAACAGGTTCCCACGGTAACCTCAGCCATCCCATGACCTCTCAGACCCACAGGTTCCCACGGTAACCTCATCCATCCTCTCACTCTCAGACCAACAGGTTCCCACGGTAACCTCAGACATCCCATGACCTCTCAGACCCACAGGTTCCCACGGAAACCTCATCCATCCCATGACCTCTCAGACCCACAGGTTCCACAGGTTCATGACGTATAACTTCTACCTGCACTGTTCTGCCTCTCTCTGCAGCCCTTCCCACGTTCCCATGGTAACCTCATCCATCCCATGACCTCTCAGACCCACAGGTTCCCACGGTAACCTCATCCATCCCATGACCTCTCAGACCCACAGGTTCCACAGGTTCATGACGTATAACTTCTACCTGCACTGTTCTGCCTCTCTCTGCAGCCCTTCCCACGTTCCCACGGTAACCTCATCCATCCCATGACCTCTCAGACCCACAGGTTCCCATGGTAACCTCATCCATCCCATGACCTCTCAGACCCACAGGTTCCACAGGTTCATGACGTATAACTTCTACCTGCACTGTTCTGCCTCTCTCTGCTTCTACCTGCACTGTTCTGCCTCTCTCTGCTTCTACCTGCACTGTTCTGCCTCTCTCTGCTTCTACCTGCACTGTTCTGCCTCTCTCTGCTTCTACCTGCACTGTTCTGCCTCTCTCTGCTTCTACCTGCACTGTTCTGCCTCTCTCTGCTTCTACCTGCACTGTTCTGCCTCTCTCTGCTTCTCTCTGGGCTGATGGTCTGCTGGTCTGCTGGTCTGGGTCTGCTGGTCTGATGGTCTGGCGGTCTGCTGGTCTGATGGTCTGACAGTCTGCTGCTCTGCTGGTCTGACGGTCTAACGGTCTGACGTTCTGCTGGTCTGCTGGTCTGATGGTCTGATGGTCTGCTGGTCTGACGGTCTGCTGGTCTGCTGGTCTGCTGGTCTGATGGTCTGATGGTCTGCTCAGATAAATAAGATGGAGCTGTATACTATGAGTACATGGATCAGTAACTTGTTGCTTACAGTCCTCTATCACTGATCTCTCTCTGAAGATCCTCTATCACTGATCTCTCTCTGAAGGTCCTTGATCACTGATCTCTCTCTGAAGGTCCTCTATCACTGATCTCTCTCTGAAGGTCCTCTATCACTGATCTCTCTCTGAAGGTCCTCGATCACTGATCTCTCTCTGAAGGTCCTCGATCACTGATCTCTCTCTGAAGGTCCTCTATCACTGATCTCTCTCTGAAGGTCCTCGATCACTGATCTCTCTCTGAAGGTCCTCGATCACTGATCTCTCTCTGAAGGTCCTCTATCACTGATCTCTCTCTGAAGGTCCTTTATCACTGATCTCTCTCTGAAGATCCTCTATCACTGATCTCTCTCTGAAGGTCCTGGATCACTGATCTCTCTCTGAAGGTTCTCCATGACTAGGCCTCTCTGAAGGTCCTCGATCACTGATCTCTCTCTGAAGGTCCTCTATCACTGATCTCTCTCTGAAGGTCCTCGATCACTGATCTCTCTCTGAAGGTCCTCGATCACTGATCTCTCTCTGAAGGTCCTCTATCACTGATCTCTCTCTGAAGGTCCTTTATCACTGATCTCTCTCTGAAGATCCTCTATCACTGATCTCTCTCTGAAGGTCCTGGATCACTGATCTCTCTCTGAAGGTTCTCCATGACTAGGCCTCTCTGAAGGTTCTCCATGACTAGTCCTCTCTGAAGGTTCTCCATGACTAGGTATCTCTGAAGGTTCTCCGTGACTAGGTCTCTCTGAAGGTTCTCCTTGACTAGGCCTCTCTGAAGGTTCTCCATGATTAGGCCTCTCTGAAGTTTCTTCGTGACTAGGCTTCTCTGAAGGTTCTCCATGACTAGGCATTGATGCTAATGTGTTGTTCTGAGAGAAGAGCAGGAAGCAGTCAGTTAGTCTGAACAGACATCGATCACAAACCCTGTGGTAGAATATAACAGAGCAACGTGCATCGAGGGACTGGGGACGATGACGATAATTCACAGCTAGGATTATGACAGACAGTAAACTCCCAGAGTGCTCTCAGCCACCCACAGAGCAGTGGGTTCTATGGCACACATATCCACCCAGAGAGCATATGATGGGGTCATGATGAGGTCATGGTGGGGTAATGATGAGGTCATGGTGGGTTCATGGTGGGGTCATGGTGAGGTCACGGTGGTTTCATGGTGGGGTCATGATGAGGTCATGGTGGGGTCATGATGAGGTCATGATAAGGTCACGGTGGGTTCATGGTGGTGTCAAGATGAGGTCATGGTGGGGTCATGAAGTCACGGTGGGGTCATGATGAGGTCATGGTGGGTTTACATGCCTGACTGAACCACTACCAGATCCAGCTGTGATGCCGTGATGCTGCCGGAGAGATGAAATCTGAGAGGCAGTTTAAGCACGTTGTTTTGTGCTCCGGTGAATTATGAGCAACAAACGGTACTGAGGTCTCTGGATATCTTTTGTATGTCTCTGGATATCTTCTGTAGGTCTCTGGCTATCTTCTGTAGGTCTCTGGATATCTTCTGTAGGGGTCTGGATATCTTCTGTAGGTCTCTGGATATCTTCTGTAGGTCTCTGGATATCTTCTGTAGGTCTCTGGATATCTTCTGTAGGTCTCTGGATATCTTCTGTAGGTCTCTGGATATCTTTGTAGGTCTCTGGATATCTGTTGTAGGTCTCTGGATATCTTCTGTAGGTCTCTGGATATCTTCTGTAGGTCTCTGGATATCTGTTGTAGGTCTCTGGATATATTCTGTAGGTCTCTGGATATCTTCTGTAGGTCTCTGGGTATCCTCTGTAGGTCTCTGGATATCTTCTGTAGGTCTCTGGATATCTTCTGTAGGTCTCTGGATATCTTCTGTAGGTCTCTGGATATCTTCTGTAGGTCTCTGGATATCTTCTGTAGGTCTCTGGATATCTTCTGTAGGTCTCTGGATATCTTCTGTAGGTCTCTGGATATTTGTTGTAGGTCTCTGGATATCTTCTGTAGGTCTCTGGATATCTTCTGTAGGTCTCTGGATATCTTCTGTAGGTATCTGGATATCTTTGTAGGTCTCTGGATATCTGTTGTAGGTCACTGGATATCTTCTGTAGGTCTCTGGATATCTTCTGTAGGTCTCTGGATATCGTCTGTAGGTCTCTGGATATTGTCTGTAGGTCTCTGGATATCTTCTGTGGTCTCTGGATATCTTCTGTAGGTCTCTGGATATCTGTCTGTAGGTCTCTGGATATCTGTCTGTAGGTCTCTGGATATCTTCTGTGGTCTCTGGATATCTTCTGTAGGTCTCTGGATATCGTCTGTAGGTCTCTGGATATCGTCTGTAGGTCTCTGGATATCTTCTGTGGTCTCTGGATATCTTCTGTAGGTCTCTGGATATCTTCTGTAGGTCTCTGGATATCTTCTGTAGGTCTCTGGATATCTTCTGTAGGTCTCAGGAATTAGACAGGAAAGGTTTCAGCCTTCCCATCCCAGTCCTCAACACTTTCCTCAAGACCCTGCGGTACTCTGCTGTTCTCTCTGCAGACAATCAGCCAGGGAGCAACCAGCCTGTACCTGAAGATGTAAGCCAGGTCCTCACACACCACTCAGCCAGGTCCTAGACCCCACCACTAGACCCCAGCCAGGTCCTAGACCCCACCACTCAGCCATGTCCTAGACCCCACCACTCAGCCAGGTCCTAGACCCCACCACTCAGCCAGGTCCTAGACCCCACCACTCAGCCAGGTCCTAGACCCCACCACTCAGCCAGGTCCTAGACCCCACCACTCAGCCAGGTCCTAGACCCCACCACTCAGCCAGGTCCTAGACCCCACCACTCAGCCAGGTCCTAGACCCCACCACTCAGCCAGGTCCCAGCCAGGTCCCCCACCACTCAGCCAGGTCCTAGACCCCACCACTCAGCCAGGTCCTAGACCCCACCCCACCACTCAGCCAGGTCCTAGACCCCACCACTCAGCCAGGTCCTAGACCCCACCACTCAGCCAGGTCCTAGACCCCACCACTCAGCCAGGTCCTAGACCCCACCACTCAGCCAGGTCCTAGACCCCACCACTCAGCCACCCCACCACTCAGCCAGGTCCTAGACCCCACCACTCAGCCAGGTCCTAGACCCCACCACTCAGCCAGGTCCTAGACCCCACCACTCAGCCAGGTCCTAGACCCCACCACTCAGCCAGGTCCTAGACCCCACCACTCAGCCAGGTCCTAGACCCCACCACTCAGCCAGGTCCTAGACCCCACCACTCAGCCAGGTCCTAGACCCCACCACTCAGCCAGGTCCTAGACCCCACCACCAGCCAGGTCCTAGACCCCACCACTCAGCCAGGTCCTAGACCCCCCCACCACTCAGCCAGGTCCTAGACCCCACCACTCAGCCAGGTCCTAGACCCCACCACTCAGCCAGGTCCTAGACCCCACCACTCAGCCAGGTCCTAGACCCCACCACTCAGCCAGGTCCTAGACCCCACCACTCAGCCAGGTCCTAGACCCCACCACTCAGCCAGGTCCTAGACCCCACCACTCAGCCAGGTCCTAGACCCCACCACTCAGCCAGGTCCTAGACCCCACCACTCAGCCAGGGTCCTCAGACCCCACCACTCAGCCAGGTCCTAGACCCCACCACTCAGCCAGGTCCTAGACCACCCCACCACTCAGCCAGGTCCTAGACCCCACCACTCAGCCAGGTCCTAGACCCCACCACTCAGCCAGGTCCTAGACCCCACCACTCAGCCAGGTCCTAGACCCCACCACTCAGCCAGGTCCTAGACCCCACCACTCAGCCAGGTCCTAGACCCCACCACTCAGCCAGGTCCTAGAGCCCCACCACTCAGCCAGGTCCTAGACCCCAGCCCACACTCAGCCAGGTCCTAGACCCCACCACTCAGCCAGGTCCTAGACCCCACCACTCAGCCAGGTCCTAGACCCCACCACTCAGCCAGGTCCTAGACCCCACCACTCAGCCAGGTCCTAGACCCCACCACCAGCCAGGTCCAGACCCCACCCAGCCAGGTCCTAGACCCCACCACTCAGCCAGGTCCTCAGACCCCACCACTCAGCCAGGTCCTAGACCCCACCACTCAGCCAGGTCCTAGACCCCACCACTCAGCCAGGTCCTAGACCCCACCACTCAGCCAGGTCCTAGACCCCACCACTCAGCCAGGTCCTAGACCCCACCACTCAGCCAGGTCCTAGACCCCACCACTCAGCCAGGTCCTAGACCCCCCACCAGCCAGGTCAGCCAGGTCCTAGACCCCACCACTCAGCCAGGTCCTAGACCCCACCACTCAGCCAGGTCCTAGACCCCACCACTCAGCCAGGTCCTAGACCCCACCACTCAGCCAGGTCCTAGACCCCACCACTCAGCCAGGTCCTAGACCCCCCCACCACTCAGCCAGGTCCTAGACCCCACCACTCAGCCAGGTCCTAGACCCCACCACTCAGCCAGGTCCTAGACCCCACCACTCAGCCAGGTCCTAGACCCCACCACTCAGCCAGGTCCTAGACCCCACCACTCAGCCAGGTCCTAGACCCCACCACCCCACCACTCAGCCAGGTCCTAGACCCCACCACTCAGCCAGGTAGACCCCACCACTCAGCCAGGTCCTAGACCCCACCACTCAGCCAGGTCCTAGACCCCACCACTCAGCCAGGTCCTAGACCCCACCACTCAGCCAGGTCCTAGACCCCACCACTCAGCCAGCCAGGTCCTAGACCCCACCACTCAGCCAGGTCCTAGACCCCACCACTCAGCCAGGTCCTAGACCCCACCACTCAGCCAGGTCCTAGACCCCACCACTCAGCCAGGTCCTAGACCCCACCACTCAGCCAGGTCCTAGACCCCACCACTCAGCCAGGTCCTAGACCCCCCACCACTCCAGCCAGGTCCTAGACCCCACCACTCAGCCAGGTCCTAGACCCCACCACTCAGCCAGGTCCTAGACCCCCCACCACCAGGTCCAGCCAGGCCAGGTCCTAGACCCCACCACTCAGCCAGGTCCTAGACCCCACCACTCCCCACCACCACCACAGCCAGGTCCTAGACCCCACCACTCAGCCAGGTCCTAGACCCCACCACTCAGCCAGGTCCTAGACCCCACCACTCAGCCAGGTCCTAGACCCCACCACTCAGCCAGGTCCTAGACCCCACCACTCAGCCAGGTCCTAGACCCCACCACTCAGCCAGGTCCTAGACCCCACCACTCAGCCAGGTCCTAGACCCCACCACCCCACCCCACCAGCCAGGTCCTAGACCCCCACCACTCAGCCAGGTCCTAGACCCCACCACTCAGCCAGGTCCTAGACCCCACCACTCAGCCAGGTCCTAGACCCCCACCACTCAGCCAGGTCCTAGACCCCACCACCACCACAGCCAGGTCCTAGACCCCACCACTCAGCCAGGTCCTAGACCCCACCACTCAGCCAGGTCCTAGACCCCACCACTCAGCCAGGTCCTAGACCCCCACCACTCAGCCAGGTCCTAGACCCCACCACTCAGCCAGGTCCTAGACCCCACCACTCAGCCAGGTCCTAGACCCCACCACTCAGCCAGGTCCTAGACCCCACCACTCAGCCAGGTCCTAGACCCCACCACTCAGCCAGGGACCCCACCCTCAGCCAGGTCCTAGACCCCCACCACAGGTCCAGCCAGGTCCTAGACCCCACCACTCAGCCAGGTCCTAGACCCCACCACTCAGCCAGGTCCTAGACCCCACCACTCAGCCAGGTCCTAGACCCCACCACTCAGCCAGGTCCTAGACCCCACCACTCAGCCAGGTCCTAGACCCCACCACTCAGCCAGGTCCTAGACCCCACCACTCAGCCAGGTCCTAGACCCCACCACTCAGCCAGGTCCTAGACCCCACCACTCAGCCAGGTCCTAGACCCCACCCTCAGCCAGGTCCTAGACCCCACCAGCCAGGTCCTAGACCCCACCACTCAGCCAGGTCCTAGACCCCACCCCAGCCAGGTCCTAGACCCCACCACCAGGTCCTAGACCCCACCACTCAGCCAGGTCCTAGACCCCAGCCCACCCCAGCCAGGTCCTAGACCCCACCACTCAGCCAGGTCCTAGTCCCACCACTCAGCCAGGTCCTAGACCCCACCACTCAGTCAGGTCCTAGACCCCACCACTCAGCCAGGTCCTAGACCCACCACTCACCCAGGTCCTAGACCCACCACTTAGTCAGGTCCTAGACCCAACCACTGATGTCTAGATAGCTGGCTATTTCTGTACTGAATGGAAGGTCTATTCCTGGCCCAGGGAGTCCTTCAACCATCAGTCCCCTCTACTCTACTGTAGATAACAGCTATTCTCCAGACCCCCTCTACTCTACTATAGATAACAGCTCTCCTCCAGACCCCCTCTACTATAGATAACAGCTCTCCTCCAGACCCCCTCTACTATAGATAACAGCTCTCCTCTAGACCCCCTCTACTATAGATAACAGCTCTCCTCTAGCCCCCCTCTACTCTACTATAGATAACAGCTCTCCTCCAGACGCCTCCTCTCCTAGACCCCACCACTCAGCCAGGTCCTAGACCCCACCCTACTATAAATAACAGCTCTCCTCCAGACCCCCTCTACTCTACTATAGATAACAGCTCTCCTCCAGACCCCCTCTACTATAGATAACAGCTCTCCTCCAGACCCCCTCTACTCTACTATAGATAACAGCTCTCCTCCAGACCCCCTCTATTCTACTATAGATAACAGCTCTCCTCCAGAACCCCTCTACTGTAGATAACAGCTCTCCTCCAGTCCCCCCTCTACTATAGATAACAGCTCTCCTCCAGACCCCCTCTACTCTACGATAGATAACAGCTCTCCTCCAGACCCCCTACTCTACTATAGATAACAGCTCTCCTCCAGACCCCCTCTACTATAGATAACAGCTCTCCTCCAGACCCCCTCTACTATAGATAACAGCTCTCCTCCAGACCCCTCTACTCTACTATAGATAACAGCTCTCCTCCAGACCCCCTCTACTATAGATAACAGCTCTCCTCCAGACCCCCTCTACTCTACTATAGAGGATAACAGCTCTCCTCCAGACCCCCCTACTATAGATAACAGCTCTCCTCCAGCCCCCTCTACTCTACTATAGACAACAGCTCTCCTCCAGACCCCTCTACTCTACTATAGATAACAGCTCTCCTCCAGAGGTCTCCACCCCCCTCTACTCTACTATAGACAACAGCTCTCCTCCAGACCCCCTCTACTCTACTATAGACAACAGCTCTCCTCCAGACCCCCCTCTACGATAGATAACAGCTCTCCAGACCCTCCAGATAACAGCTCTCCTCCAGACCCCCTCTACTCTACTATAGATAACAGCTCTCCTCCAGACCCCCTCTACTCTACTATAGATAACAGCTCTCCTCCAGACCCCCTCTACTCTACTATAGACAACAGCTCTCCTCCAGAACTCCTCTACTATAGATAACATCTCTCCTCCATACCCCCTCTACTATAGATAACAGCTCTACTCTAGACCCCCTCTACTATAGATAACAGCTCTCCTCCAGACCCCCTCTACTCTACGATAGATAACAGCTATCCTCCAGACCCCCTCTACTCCACTATAGACAACAGCTCTCCTCCAGACCCCTCTACTATAGATAACAGCTCTCCTCCAGACCCCCTCTACTATAGACAACAGCTCTCCTCCAGACCCCTCTACTATAGATAACAGCTCTCCTCCAGACTATAGTAACTGTAGTAGAGGATTATTCATGATTATATTCAGAGTGAACAATGATTTATGACTTAATTGTCATTACAGCGGTGAGCCTTTATTAAAGATATTAATCAGGGTAATCACATCGGCTGGCCGCCGAGTGCTTTGTTTTTTCTTCCCAACGAACGACCAGACCTACGATTAAACACTCTGCACAATGTAGTGGTCTGTTAACATAATTATAATGACGTAGTGGTCTGTTAACATAATTATAATGACGTAGTGGTCTGTTAACATAATTATAATGACGTAGTGGTCTGTTAACATAATTATAATGACGTAGTGGTCTGTTAACATAATTATAATGACGTAGTGGTCTGTTACCATAATTATAATGACGTAGTGGTCTGTTAACATAATTATAATGACGTAGTGGTCTGTTACCATAATTATAATGACGTAGTGGTCTGTTAACATAATTATAATGACGTAGTGGTCTGTTAACATAATTATAATGACGTAGTGGTCTGTTAACATAATTATAATGACGTAGTGGTCTGTTAACATAATTATAATGACGTAGTGGTCTGTTACCATAATTATAATGACGTAGTGGTCTGTTACCATAATTATAATGACGTAGTGGTCTGTTAACATAATTATAATGACGTAGTGGTCTGTTAACATAATTATAATGACGTAGTGGTCTGTTAACATAATTATAATGACGTAGTGGTCTGTTAACATAATTATAATGACGTAGTGGTCTGTTAACATAATTATAATGACGTAGTGGTCTGTTAACATAATTATAATGACGTAGTGGTCTGTTACCATAATTATAATGACGTAGTGGTCTGTTAACATAATTATAATGACGTAGTGGTCTGTTAACATAATTATAATGACGTAGTGGTCTGTTAACATAATTATAATGACGTAGTGGTCTGTTAACACAATTATAATGACGTAGTGGTCTGTTAACATAATTATAATGACCCCGTAGTGGTCTGTTAACATAATTATAATGACGTAGTGGTCTGTTAACATAATTATAATGACGTAGTGGTCTGTTAACATAATTATAATGACGTAGTGGTCTGTTAACATAATTATAATGACGTAGTGGTCTGTTAACATAATTATAATGACGTAGTGGTCTGTTACCATAATTATAATGACGTAGTGGTCTGTTAACATAATTATAATGACGTAGTGGTCTGTTAACATAATTATAATGACGTAGTGGTCTGTTAACATAATTATAATGACGTAGTGGTCTGTTAACATAATTATAATGACGTAGTGGTCTGTTAACATAATTATAATGACGTAGTGGTCTGTTAACATAATTATAATGACGTAGTGGTCTGTTAACATAATTATAATGACGTAGTGGTCTGTTACCATAATTATAATGACGTAGTGGTCTGTTAACATAATTATAATGACGTAGTGGTCTGTTAACATAATTATAATGACGTAGTGGTCTGTTAACATAATTATAATGACGTAGTGGTCTGTTAACATAATTATAATGACGTAGTGGTCTGTTAACATAATTATAATGACGTAGTGGTCTGTTAACATAATTATAATGACGTAGTGGTCTGTTAACATAATTATAATGACGTAGTGGTCTGTTAACATAATTATAATGACGTAGTGGTCTGTTAACATAATTATAATGACTAAACCCCCTTTGGAGAAAATACTTTGTGGTTTATTTTATATGTTTTTGTCATTTTCACGTCTTTTCTGCTTCGACTCTTTCTTTTCCCTGGGGGGACGTATCCACTTTCAGACAGGTTCCTGTAAAGGCTCAGCCTATAGGAGAGGGGGACGTATCCACTTTCAGACAGGTTCCTGTAAAGGCCCAGCCTATAGGAGAGGGGGACGTATCCACTTTCAGACAGGTTCCTGTAAAGGCCCAGCCTATAGGAGAGGGGGACGTATCCACTTTCAGACAGGTTCCTGTAAAGGCCCAGCCTATAGGAGAGGGGACGTATCCACTTTCAGACAGGTTCCTGTAAAGGCCCAGCCTATAGGAGAGGGGGACGTATCCACTTTCAGACAGGTTCCTGTAAAGGCCCAGCCTATAGGAGAGGGGGACGTATCCACTTTCAGACAGGTTCCTGTAAAGGCCCAGCCTATAGGAGAGGGGGACGTATCCACTTTCAGACAGGTTCCTGTAAAGGCCCAGCCTATAGGAGAGGGGGACGTATCCACTTTCAGACAGGTTCCTGTAAAGGCCCAGCCTATAGGAGAGGGGGACGTATCCACTTTCAGACAGGTTCCTGTAAAGGCCCAGCCTATAGGAGAGGGGGACGTATCCACTTTCAGACAGGTTCCTGTAAAGGCCCAGCCTATAGGAGAGGGGGACGTATCCACTTTCAGACAGGTTCCTGTAAAGGCTCAGCCTATAGGAGAGGGGGACGTATCCACTTTCAGACAGGTTCCTGTAAAGGCCCAGCCTATAGGAGAGGGGGACGTATCCACTTTCAGACAGGTTCCTGTAAAGGCTCAGCCTATAGGAGAGGGGGACGTATCCACTTTCAGACAGGTTCCTGTAAAGGCCCAGCCTATAGGAGAGGGGGACGTATCCACTTTCAGACAGGTTCCTGTAAAGGCTCAGCCTATAGGAGAGGGGGACGTATCCACTTTCAGACAGGTTCCTGTAAAGGCCCAGCCTATAGGAGAGAGGGGGACGTATCCACTTTCAGACAGGTTCCTGTAAAGGCCCAGCCTATAGGAGAGGGGGACGTATCCACTTTCAGACAGGTTCCTGTAAAGGCCCAGCCTATAGGAGAGGGGGACGATCCACTTTCAGACAGGTTCCTGTAAAGGCCCAGCCTATAGGAGAGGGGGACGTATCCACTTTCAGACAGGTTCCTGTAAAGGCCCAGCCTATAGGAGAGGGGGACGTATCCACTTTCAGACAGGTTCCTGTAAAGGCCCAGCCTATAGGAGAGGGGGACGTATCCACTTTCAGACAGGTTCCTGTAAAGGCTCAGCCTATAGGAGGCTGGGGGACGTATCCACATTCAGACAGGTTCCTGTAAAGGCCCAGCCTATAGGAGAGGGGGACGTATCCACTTTCAGACAGGTTCCTGTAAAGGCCCAGCCTATAGGAGCTGGGGACGATCCACTTTCAGACAGGTTCCTGTAAAGGCCCAGCCTATAGGAGAGGGGGACTGTATGGTCAGACAGGTTCCTGTAAAGGCCCAGCCTATAGGAGAGGGGACGTATCCACTTTCAGACAGGTTCCTGTAAAGGCCCAGCCTATAGGAGAGGGGGACGTATCCACTTTCAGACAGGTTCCTGTAAAGGCCCAGCCTATAGGAGAGGGGGACGTATCCACTTTCAGACAGGTTCCTGTAAAGGCCCAGCCTATAGGAGAGGGGGACGTATCCACTTTCAGACAGGTTCCTGTAAAGGCTCAGCCTATAGGAGAAGGGGACGTATCCACTTTCAGACAGGTTCCTGTAAAGGCCCAGCCTATAGGAGAGGGGGACGTATCCACTTTCAGACAGGTTCCTGTAAAGGCCCAGCCTATAGGAGAGGTGGATGTTTAGCTGTCCTCTGTCTGGCTGATGGTCAGCCTATAGGAGAGGTAGATGTTTAGCTGTCCTCTGTCTGGCTGATGGTCAGCCTATAGGAGAGGTAGATGTTTAGCTGTCCTCTGTCTGGCTGATGGTCAGCCTATAGGAGAGGTAGATGTTTAGCTGTCTCTCTGTCTGGCTGATGGTCAGCTCTGTCTCTCTGTCTGGCTGATGGTCAGCTCTGTCTCTCTGTCTGGCTGATGGTCAGCTCTGTCTCTCTGTCTGGCTGATGGTCAGTTCTGTCTCTCTGTCTGGCTGATGGTCAGATCTGTCTCTCTGTCTTTAGGAGGCAGCGTGGCTCAGGGGGCTGGTGGTGATGTTCTGTCAGGAGGCAGCGTGGCTCAGGGGGCTGGTGGTGATGTTCTGTCAGGAGGCAGCGTGGCTCAGGGGGCTGGTGGTGATGTTCTGTCTGCAGGCAGCGTGGCTCAGGGGGCTGGTGGTGATGTTCTGTCAGGAGGCAGCGTGGCTCAGGGGCTGGTGGTGATGTTCTGTCAGGAGGCAGCGTGGCTCAGGGGGGCTGGTGGTGATGTTCTGTCTGCAGGCAGCGTGGCTCAGGGGCTGGTGGTGATGTTCTGTCAGGAGGCAGCGTGGCTCAGGGGGCTGGTGGTGATGTTCTGTCAGGAGGACTGCTAATAGAAGGAAGGTAATTACAGGAAGAGGAAGTAGCTTCTGGTTCTGAGGCCAAATGGTTTGTCTGCTTTTTACCCATGTTTTCCTCTCCTCTCTCTCCGTCTCCCAGCACTATTCTGTTACATACAGGACGCCGCTCTGAGGGAACCGCTGCCCCAATGCAATTACCTTCACCGGAGATCGACACTCCTCTGCGGTCTGATTGGCTGATTTCTGATCCACACAGCTGTCTAAAATGACCGCATGTTTGTCTTGAACTGGGTCGAGGCGGTGCCGTTTGATTGGATGGTGTAATTTGTGATTCTTGTTGAAAAGGCAGGTGTGGAGAGACGGGACAGAGATTATGGAGCAGAGCTGAACGCAGAGCGAGGAGGTTGGAGCGAGGAGGTTGGAGCGAGGAGGTTGGAGCGAGGAGGTTGGCCTTCTCCTGTTCCTTCAGACTGTCTGAACCTCTCCTGTTCCTTCAGACTGTCTGACCCTCTCCTGTTCCTTCAGACTGTCTGAACCTCTCCTGTTCCTTCAGACTGTCTGACCCTCTCCTGTTCCTTCAGACTGTCTGACCCTCTCCTGTTCCTTCAGACTGTCTGAACCTCTCCTGTTCCTTCAGACTGTCTGACCCTCTCCTGTTCCTTCAGACTGTCTGACCCTCTCCTGTTCCTTCAGACAGCTGCAGCTACCATGCAGAGGACACAGAGGTCAGATCAGAGGACACAGAGGTCAGATCAGGGGACACAGAGGTCAGATCAGGGGACACATAGGTCAGATCAGAGGACACAGAGGTCAGATCAGAGGACACAGAGGTCAGATCAGAGGACACAGCGGTCAGATGAGAGGACAGATGAGAGGTCAGATGAGCAGTCAGATCAGAGGACACAGTGGTCAGATCAGAGGTCAGATCAGAGGACACAGCGGTCAGATGAGAGGACAGATGAGAGGTCAGATGAGCAGTCAGATCAGAGGACACAGAGGTCAGATCAGAGGACACAGCGGTCAGATGAGCGGTCAGATGGGCAGTTAGATCAGAGAACACAGAGGTCAGATCAAAGGTTAGACCAGGGCCCTATTCCCTATTTAGTGCACTGCTGTTGACCAGAGCCCGATTCCCTATAGAGTGCACTACTTTATACCAGAGCCCT
>NW_024609327.1:0-140737 GCF_018296145.1 Oncorhynchus tshawytscha
ATCTACTGTCATTAATTAACCTTGTATTACCCTAGTCTACCATCTACTGTCATTATATTACCCTGGTCTACCATCTACTGTCATTATATTACCCTGGTCTACCCTCTACTGTCATTATATTACCCTGGTCTACCCTCTACTGTCATTATATTACCCTGGTCTACCCTCTACTGTCATTATATTACCCTGGTCTACCCTCTACTGTCATTATATTACCCTGGTCTACCATCTACTGTCATTATATTACCCTGGTCTACCATCTACTGTCATTATATTACCCTGGTCTACCCTCTACTGTCATTATATTACCCTGGTCTACCCTCTACTGTCATTATATTACCCTGGTCTACCCTTTACTGTCATTATATTACCCTGGTCTACCATCTACTGTCATTATATTACCCTGGTCTACCATCTACTGTGATTATATTACCCTGGTCTACCATCTACTGTCATTATATTACCCTGGTCTACCCTCTACTGTCATTATATTACCCTGGTCTACCCTCTACTGTCATTATATTACCCTGGTCTACAGTCATTTTATTACCCTGGTCTACCCTCTACTGTCATTATATTACCCTCTACTGTCTTTATATTACCCTGGTCTACCATCTACTGTCATTATATTAACCTGGTCTACCATCTACTCTCATTATATAACCCTGGTCTACCCTCTACTATCATTATATTACCCTGGTCAACCATCTACTGTCATTATATTACCCTGGTCTACCATCTACTGTCATTATATTACCCTGGTCTACCATCTACTGTCATTATATTACCCTCTACTGTCATTATATTACCCTGGTCTACAATCTACTGTCATAATATTACCCTGGTCTACCCTCTACTGTCATTATATTACCCTGGTCTACCATCTACTGTCATTATATTACCCTCTACTGTAATTATATTACCCTGGTCTACCATCTACTGTCATAATATTACCCTGTCTGCCATCTCCTGTCATAAATGACACTGGTCTACCCTCTACTGTCACTATCTTACCTGGTCTCCTCTCTACTGTCATTATATTACCATGGTCTACCATCTACTGTCACTATATTACCCTCTACTGTCATTAGATTACCCTGGTCTACCATCTACTGTCACTATATTACCCTGATCTACAATCTACTGTCATTATATTAACCTGGTCTACCATCTACTGTCATTATATTACCCTGGTCTACCAACTACTGTCATTATATTACCCTGTTCTACCATCTACTATCATTATATTACCCTGGTCTACCCTCTACTGTCATTATATTACCCTGTTCTACTGTCATTATATTACCCTGGTCTACCATCTACTGTCATTATATTACCCTGGTCTACCATCTACTGTCATTAGATTACACTGGTCTACCCTCTACTGTCATTATTTTACCCTGGTATACCATCTACTGTCATTATATTAACCTGGTCTAACATCTACTGTCATGATATTACCCTGGTCTACCATCTACTGTCATTATATTACCTGGTCTACCATCTACTGTCATTATATTACCCTGGTCTACCATCTACTGTCATTATATATTACCCTGGTCTACCATCTACTGTCATTATATTACCTGGTCTACCATCTACTGTCATTATATTACCCTGGTCTACCATCTACTGTCATTATATTACCCTGGTCTAAATCTACTGTCATTATATTACCCTGGTCTACCATCTACTGTCATTATATTACCCTGGTCTACCCTCTACTGTCATTATATTACCCTGGTCTACCATCTACTGTCATTATATTACCCTGGTCTACCATCTACTGTCATTATATTACCCTGTCTACCATCTACTGTCATCTACTGTCATTATATTACCTGTCCCATCTACTGTCATTATATTACCCTGGTCTACCATCTACTGTCATTATATTACCCTGGTCTACCCTCCTGTCATTATATTACCTGGTCTACCATCTACTGTCACTATTACCCTGGTCTTACTGTCATTATATTACCTGGTCCATCTACTGTCATTATATTACCCTGGTCTACCATCTACTGTCATTATATTACCCTGGTCTACAATCTACTGTCATTATATTACCCTGGTCTACCATCTACTGTCATTATATTACCCTGGTCTACCATCTACTGTCATTATATTACCCTGGTCTACCATCTACTGTCATAATATTACCCTGGTCTACCGTCTACTGTCATTATATTACCCTGGTCTACCATCTACTGTCATTATATTACCCTGGTCTACCATCTACTGTCATTATATTACCCTCTACTGTAATTATATTACCCTGGTCTACCATCTACTGTCATAATATTACCCTGTCTGCCATCTCCTGTCATAAATGACCCTGGTCTACCCTCTACTGTCACTATCTTACCCTGGTCTCCTCTCTACTGTCATTATATTACCATGGTCTACCATCTACTGTCACTATATTACCCTCATCTACTGTCATTAGATTACCCTGGTCTACCATCTACTGTCACTATATTACCCTGATCTACAATCTACTGTCATTATATTAACCTGGTCTACCATCTACTGTCATTATATTACCCTGGTCTACCAACTACTGTCATTATATTACCCTGTTCTACCATCTACTATCATTATATTACCCTGGTCTACCCTCTACTGTCATTATATTACCCTGTTCTACTGTCATTATATTACCCTGGTCTACCATCTACTGTCATTATATTACCCTGGTCTACCATCTACTGTCATTATATTACCCTGGTCTACCCTCTACTGTCATTATATTACCCTGGTATACCATCTACTGTCATTATATTAACCTGGTCTAACATCTACTGTCATTATATTACCCTGGTCTACCATCTACTGTCATTATATTAACCTGGTCTACCATCTACTGTCATTATATTACCTGGTCTACCATCTACTGTCATTATATTACCCTGGTCTACCATCTACTGTCATTATATTACCCTGGTCTACTGTCATTATATTACCCTGGTCTACCATCTACTGTCATTATATTACCCTGGTCTACAATCTACTGTCATTATATTACCCTGGTCTACCATCTACTGTCATTATATTACCCTACAATCTACTGTCTACCATCTACTGTCATTATATTACCCTGGTCTACCATCTACTGTCATTATATTACCCTGGTCTACCATCTACTGTCATTATATTACCCTGGTCTACCATCTACTGTCATTATATTACCCTCTACTGTCATTATATTACCCTGGTCTACCATCTACTGTCATTATATTACCCTGGTCTACCCTCTACTGTCATTATATTACCCTGGTCTACCATCTACTGTCATTATATTACCCTCTACTGTCATTATATTACCCTGGTCTACCATCTACTGTCATTATATTACCCTGGTCTACCATCTACTGTCATTATATTACCCTGGTCTACCATCTACTGTCATTATATTACACTGGTCTACCATCTACTGTCATTATATTACCCTGTCATTATATTCTACCATCTACTGTCATAATATTACCCTGGTCTACCCTCTACTGTCATTATATTACCCTGGTCTACCATCTACTGTCATTATATTACCCTGGTCTACCATCTACTGTCATTATATTACCCTGGTCTACCATCTACTGTCATTATATTACCCTGGTCTACCATCTACTGTCACTATATTACCCTGGTCTACCATCTACTGTCATTATATTACCCTGGTCTACCATCTACTGTCATTATATTACCCTGGTCTACCATCTACTGTCATTATATTACCCTGGTCTACCCTCTACTGTCATTATATTACCCTGGTCTACCATCTACTGTCATTATATTGAATTGGTCTACCATCTACTGTCATGATATTACCCTGGTCTACCATCTACTGTCATTATATTACCCTCTACTGTCATTATTTTACCCTGGTCTACCATCTACTGTCATTATATTACCCTGGTCTAAACTCTACTGTCATTATATTACCCTGGTCTACCATCTACTGTCACTATATTACCTGGTCTACCCTCTACTGTCATTATATTACCCTGGTATACCATCTACTGTCATTATATTAACCTGGTCTACCATCTACTGTCATGATATTACCCTGGTCTACCATCTACTGTCATTATATTAACCTGGTCTACCATCTACTGTCATTATATTACCCTGGTCTACCATCTACTGTCATTATATTACCCTGGTCTACCCTCTACTGTCATTATATTACCCTGGTCTACCATCTACTGTCATTATATTACCCTGGTCTACCATCTACTGTCATTATATTACCCTGGTCTACCATCTACTGTCATTATATTACCCTGGTCTACCATCTACTGTCATTATATTACCCTGGTCTACCTTCTACTGTCATTATATTACCCTGGTCTACCATCTACTGTCATTATATTACCCTGGTCTACCATCTACTGTCATTATATTACCCTGGTCTACCATCTACTGTCATTATATTACCCTCTACTGTCATTATATTACCCTGGTCTACCATCTACTGTCATAATATTACCCGGGTCTACCCTCTACTGTCATTATATTACCCTGGTCTACCATCTACTGTCATTATATTACCCCTCTACTGTAATTATATTACCCTGGTCTACCATCTACTGTCATAATATTACCCTGTCTGCCATCTCCTGTCATAAATGACCTGGTCTACCCTCTACTGTCACTATCTTACCCTGGTCTCCTCTCTACTGTCATTATATTACCATGGTCTACCATCTACTGTCACTATATTACCCTCTACTGTCATTAGATTACCCTGGTCTACCATCTACTGTCACTATATTACCCTGATCTACAATCTACTGTCATTATATTAACCTGGTCTACCATCTACTGTCATTATATTACCCTGGTCTACCAACTACTGTCATTATATTACCCTGTTCTACCATCTACTGTCATTATATTACCCTGGTCTACCCTCTACTGTCATTATATTACCCTGTTCTACTGTCATTATATTACCCTGGTCTACCATCTACTGTCATTATATTACCCTGGTCTACCATCTACTGTCATTATATTACCCTGGTCTACCATCTACTGTCATTATATTAACCTGGTCTACCATCTACTGTCATTATATTAACCCTGGTCTACCATCTACTGTCACTATATTACCCTGGTCTACCATCTACTGTCATTATATTACCCTGGTCTACCATCTACTGTCATTATATTACCCTGGTCTACCATCTACTGTCATTATATTACCTGGTCTACCATCTACTGTCATTATATTACCCTGGTCTACCATCTACTGTCATTATATTACCCTGGTCTACCATCTACTGTCATTATATTACCCTGGTCTATCTACTGTCATTATATTACCCTGGTCTACCATCTACTGTCATTATATTACCTCTACTGTCATTATATTACCCTGGTCTACCATCTACTGTCATTATATTACCCTGGTCTACCATCTACTGTCATTATATTACCCTGGTCTACCATCTACTGTCATTATATTACCCTGGTCTAAACTCTACTGTCATTATATTACCCTGGTCTACCATCTACTGTCATTATATTACACCTGGTCTACCATCTACTGTCATTATATTACCCTGGTATACCATCTACTGTCATTATATTAACCTGGTCTACCATCTACTGTCATGATATTACCCTGGTCTACCATCTACTGTCATTATATTAACCTGGTCTACCATCTACTGTCATTATATTACCCTGGTCTACCATCTACTGTCATTATATTACCCTGGTCTACCATCTACTGTCATTATATTACCCTGGTCTACCATCTACTGTCATTATATTACCCTGGTCTCTACCATCTACTGTCATTATATTACCCTGTCTACCATCTACTGTCATTATATTACCCTGGAATCCCATCTACTGTCATTATATTACCCTGGTCTACCTTCTACTGTCATTATATTACCCTGGTCTACCATCTACTGTCATTATATTACCCTGGTCTACCATCTACTGTCATTATATTACCCTGGTCTACCATCTACTGTCATTATATTACCCTCTACTGTCATTATATTACCCTGGTCTACCATCTACTGTCATAATATTACCCTGGTCTACCCTCTACTGTCATTATATTACCCTGGTCTACCATCTACTGTCATTATATTACCCTCTACTGTAATTATATTACCCTGGTCTACCATCTACTGTCATAATATTACCCTGTCTGCCATCTCCTGTCATAAATGACCCTGGTCTACCCTCTACTGTCACTATCTTACCCTGGTCTCCTCTCTACTGTCATTATATTACCATGGTCTACCATCTACTGTCACTATATTACCCTCTACTGTCATTAGATTACCCTGGTCTACCATCTACTGTCACTATATTACCCTGATCTACCATCTACTGTCATTATATTAACCTGGTCTACCATCTACTGTCATTATATTACCCTGGTCTACCAACTACTGTCATTTTATTACCCTGTTCTACCATCTACTATCATTATATTACCCTGGTCTACCCTCTACTGTCATTATATTACCCTGTTCTACTGTCATTATATTACCCTGGTCTACCATCTACTGTCATTATATTACCCTGGTCTACCCTCTACTGTCATTATATTACCCTGGTATACCATCTACTGTCATTATATTAACCTGGTCTACCATCTACTGTCATTATATTAACCTGGTCTACCCTCTACTGTCATTATATTACCCTGGTCTACTGTCATTATATTACCCTGGTCTACCATCTACTGTAATTATATTACCCTGCTCTACCATCTACTGTCACTATATTACCCTGATCTACAATCTACTGTCATTATATTAACCTGGTCTACGATCTACTGTCATTATATTACCCTGGTCTACCAACTACTGTCATTATATTACCCTGTTCTACCATCTACTATCATTATATTACCCTGGTCTACCCTCTACTGTCATTATATTACCCAGTTCTACTGTCATTATATTACCCTGGTCTACCATCTACTGTCATTATATTACCCTGGTCTACCCTCTACTGTCATTATATTACCCTGGTATACCATCTACTGTCATTATATTGACCTGGTCTACCATCTACTGTGATTATATTACCCTGGTCTACCATTTACTGTCATTATATTACCTTGGTCTACCATCTACTGTCATTATATTGACCTGTTCTACCATCTACTGTCATTATATTACCCTGGTCTACAATCTACTGTCACTATATTACCCTGGTCTAAACTCTACTGCCATTATATTACCCTGGTCTACCATCTACTGTCACTAGATTACACTTGTCTACCCTCTACTGTCATTATATTGCCCTGGTATACCATCTACTGTCATTATATTAACCTGGTCTACCATCTACTGTCATGATATTACCCTGGTCTACCATCTACTGTCATTATATTAACCTGGTCTACCATCTACTGTCACTATATTACCATGGTCTACCATCTACTGTCATTATATTACCCTGGTCTACCCTCTACTGTCATTATATTACCCTGGTCTATTGTCATTATATTACCCTGGACTACCATCTACTGTCATTATATTACCCTGCTCTACAATCTACTGTCATTATATTACCCTGGTCTACCATCTACTGTCATTATATTACCCTGGTCTACCTTCTACTGTCATTATATTACCCTGGTCTACCATCCGCTGTCATTATATTACCCTGGTCTACCATCTACTGTCATTATATTACCCTGGTCTACCATCTACTGTCATTATATTACCCTCTACTGTCATTATATTACCCTGGTCTACCATCTACTGTCATAATATTACCCTGGTCTACCCTCTACTGTCATTATATTACCCTGGTCTACCATCTACTGTCATTATATTACCCTCTACTGTAATTATATTACCCTGGTCTACCATCTACTGTCATAAATGACCCTGGTCTACCCTCTACTGTCACTATCTTACCCTGGTCTCCTCTCTACTGTCATTATATTACCATGGTCTACCATCTACTGTCACTATATTACCCTCTACTGTCATTAGATTACCCTGGTCTACCATCTACTGTCACTATATTACCCTGATCTACAATCTACTGTCATTATATTAACCTGGTCTACCATCTACTGTCATTATATTACCCTGGTCTACCATCTACTGTCATTATATTACCCTGTTCTACCATCTACTGTCATTATATTACCCTGGTCTACCATATTCTACTGTCATTATATTACCCTGGTCTACCATCTACTGTCATTATATTAACCTGGTCTACCATCTACTGTCATTATATTACCCTGGTCTACCATCTACTGTCATTATATTACCCTGGTCTACCATCTACTGTCATTATATTACCCTGGTCTACCATCTACTGTCATTATATTACCCTGGTCTACCCTCTACTGTCATTATATTACCCTGGTCTACCATCTACTGTCATTATATTACCCTGGTCTACCATCTACTGTCATTATATTACCCTGGTCTACCTTCTACTGTCATTATATTAACCTGGTCTACCATCTACTGTCACTATATTACCCTCTACTGTCATTATATTACCCTGGTCTACCATCTACTGTCATTATATTAACCTGGTCTACCATCTACTGTCAATATATTACCCTGGTCTACCATCTACTGTCATTATATTACCCTGGTCTAACATCTACTGTCATTATATTACCCTGGTCTACCATCTACTGTCATTATATTACCCTGGTCTACCCTCTACTGTCATTATATTACCCTGGTCTACCATCTACTGTCATTATATTACCCTGGTCTAACATCTACTGTCATTATATTACCCTGGCCTACCCTCTACTGTCATTATATTACCCTGGTCTACCATCTACTGTCATTATATTACCCTGGTCTACCATCTACTGTCATTATATTACCCTGGTCTACCATCTACTGTCATTATATTACCCTGGTCTACCATCTACTGTCATTATATTACCCTGGTCTACCATCTACTGTCATTATATTAACCCTGGTCTACCATCTACTGTCATTATATTACCTGGTCTACCATCTACTGTCATTATATTACCCTGGTCTACCTCTACTGTCATTATATTACCCTGGTCTACTGTCATTATATTACCCTGGTCTACCATCTACTGTCATTATATTACCCTGTCTACCATCTACTGTCATTATATTACCCTGGTCTACCATCTACTGTCATTATATTACCCTGGTCTACCATCTACTGTCATTATATTACCCTGGTCTACCATCTACTGTCATTATATTACCCTGGTCTACCATCTACTGTCATTATATTACCCTGGTCTACCATCTACTGTCATTATATTACCCTGGTCTACCATCTACTGTCATTATATTACCATCTACTGTCATTATATTACCCTGGTCTACCATCTACTGTCATATATTACCCTGGTCTACCCTCTACTGTCATTATATTACCCTGGTCTACCATCTACTGTCATTATATTACCCTGGTCTACTCTACTGTCATTATATTACCCTGGTCTACCATCTACTGTCATTATATTACCCTGTCTGCCATCTCCTGTCATAAATGACCCTGGTCTACCCTCTACTGTCACTATCTTACCCTGGTCTCCCTCTACTGTCATTATATTACCATGGTCTACCATCTACTGTCACTATATTACCCTCTACTGTCATTATATTACCCTGGTCTACCATCTACTGTCATCATATTACCCTGGTCTACCATCTACTGTCATTATATTACCCTGGTCTACCATCTACTGTCATTATATTACCCTGGTCTACCTTCTACTGTCATTATATTACCCTGGTCTACCATCTACTGTCATTATATTACCCTGGTCTACCATCTACTGTCATTATATTACCCTGGTCTACCATCTACTGTCATTATATTACCATCTACTGTCATTATATTACCCTGGTCTACCATCTACTGTCATTATATTACCCTGGTCTACCATCTACTGTCATTATATTACCCTGGTCTACCATCTACTGTCATTATATTACCCTCTACTGTAATTATATTACCCTGGTCTACCATCTACTGTCATAAATGACCCTGGTCTACCCTCTACTGTCACTATCTTACCCTGGTCTCCTCTCTACTGTCATTATATTACCATGGTCTACCATCTACTGTCACTATATTACCCTCTACTGTCATTAGATTAACCTGGTCTACCATCTACTGTCACTATATTACCCTGGTCTACCATCTACTGTCATTATATTACCCTGGTGTACCATCTACTGTCACTATATTACCCTGGTCTACCTCTACTGTCATTATATTACCCTGGTCTACCATCTACTGTCATAATATTACCCTGTCTGCCATCTCCTGTCATAAATGACCCTGGTCTACCCTCTACTGTCACTATCTTACCCTGGTCTCCTCTCTACTGTCATTATATTACCATGGTCTACCATCTACTGTCACTATATTACCCTCTACTGTCATTATATTACCCTGGTCTACCATCTACTGTCACTATATTACCCTGGTCTACCATCTACTGTCATTATATTAACCCTGGTCTACCATCTACTGTCATTATATTACCCTGGTCTACCTCTACTGTCATTATATTACCCTGGTCTACCATCTACTATCATTATATTACCCTGGTCTACCCTCTACTGTCATTATATTACCCTGTTCCATCTACTGTCATTATATTACCCTGGTCTACCATCTACTGTCATTATATTACCCTGGTCTACCATCTACTGTCATTATATTACCCTGTTCTACCATCTACTGTCATTTTATTACCCTGGTCTACCATCTACTGTCACTATATTACCCTGGTCTACCATCTATTGTCATTATATTACCTTGGTCTACCATCTACTGTGACTATATTACCTGGTCCTCTACTGTCATTATATTATCCTGGTCTACCATCTACTGTGACTATATTACCATCTACTGTCATTATATTACCCTGTTCTACCATCGACTGTCATTTTATTACCCTGGTCTATCCTCTACTGTCATTATATTACCCTGGTCTAACATCTACTGTCATTATATTACCCTGGTCTACCATCTACAGTCATTATATTACCCTCTACTGTCATTATATTACCCTCTACTGTCATTATATTACCCTGGTCAACCATCTACTGTCATTATATTACCCTGGTCTACCCTCTACTGTCACTATATTACCATGGTCTACATCTACTGTCATTATATTACCCTGGTCTACCATCTACTGTCATTAAATTACCCTGGTCTACCAACTACTGTCATTATATTACCCTGGTCTACCATCTACTATCATTATATTACCCTGGTCTACCCTCTACTGTCATTATATTACCCTGTTCTACTGTCATTATATTACCCTGGTCTACCATCTACTGTCATTATATTACCCTGGTCTACCCTCTACTGTCATTATATTACCCTGGTATACCATCTACTGTCATTATATTAACCTGGTCTACCATCTACTGTCATGATATTACCCTGGTCTACCATCTACTGTCATTATATGAACCTGGTCTACCATCTACTGTCATTATATTACCATGGACTACCATCTACTGTCATTATATTACCCTGGTCTACCCTCTACTGTCATTATATTACCCTGGTCTCGTGTCATTATATTACCCTGGTCTACCATCTACTGTCATTATATTACCCTGCTCAACCATCTACTGTCATTATATTACACTGGTCTACCATCTACTGTCATTATATTACCCTGGTCTACCATCTACTGTCATTATATTACCCTGGTCTACCTTCTACTGTCATTATATTACCCTGGTCTACCATCTACTGTCATTATATTACCCTGGTCTACCCTCTACTGTCACTATCTTACTCTGGTCTCCCTCTACTGTCATTATATTACCATGGTCTACCATCTACTGTCACTATATTACCCTCTACTGTCATTAGATTACCCTGGTCTACCATCTACTGTCACTATATTACCCTGGTCTACCATCTACTGTCATTATATTAACCTGGTCTACCATCTACTGTCATTATATTACCCTGGTCTACCATCTACTGTCATTATATTACCCTGTTCTACCATCTACTGTCATAATATTACCCTGTCTGCCATCTCCTGTCATAAATGACCCTGGTCTACCCTCTACTGTCACTATCTTACCCTGGTCTCCTCTCTACTGTCATTATATTACCATGGTCTACCATCTACTGTCACTATATTACCCTCTACTGTCATTAGATTACCCTGGTCTACCATCTACTGTCATTATATTACCCTGGTCTACCATCTACTGTCATTATATTAACCTGGTCTACCATCTACTGTCATTATATTACCCTGGTCTACCATCTACTGTCATTATATTACCCTGGTCTACCATCTACTGTCATTATATTACCCTGGTCTACCATCTACTGTCATTATATTACCATCTACTGTCATTATATTACCCTGGTCTACCATCTACTGTCATTATATTACTGTCATTATATTACCCTGGTCTACCCTCTACTGTCATTATATTACCCTGGTCTACCATCTACTGTCATTATATTACCCTCTACTGTAATTATATTACCCTGGTCTACCATCTACTGTCACAATATTACCCTGTCTGCCATCTCCTGTCATAAATGACCCTGGTCTACCCTCTACTGTCACTATCTTACTCTGGTCTCCTCTCTACTGTCATTATATTACCATGGTCTACCATCTACTGTCACTATATTACCCTCTACTGTCATTAGATTACCCTGGTCTACCATCTACTGTCACTATATTACCCTGGTCTACCATCTACTGTCATTATATTAACCTGGTCTACCATCTACAGTCATTCTATTACCCTGGTCTACCAACTACTGTCATTATATTACCCTGGTCTACCATCTACTATCATTATATTACCCTGGTCTACCCTCTACTGTCATTATATTACCCTGTTCTACAGTCATTATATTACCCTGGTCTACCATCTACTGTCATTATATTACCCTGGTCTACCATCTACTGTCATTATATTACCCTGTTCTACCATCTACTGTCATTTTATTACCCTGGTCTACAATCTACTGTCACTATATTACCCTGGTCTACCATCTATTGTCATTATATTACCTTGGTCTACCATCTACTGTGACTATATTACCCTCTACTGTCATTATATTATCCTGGTCTACCATCTACTGTCATTATATTACCCTGTTCTACCATCTACTGTCATTATATTACCCTGGTCTACCATCTACTGTCATTATATTACCCTGGTCTAACATCTACTGTCATTATATTACCCTGGTCTACCATCTACAGTCATTATATTACCCTCTACTGTCATTATATTACCCTGGTCTACCATCTACTGTCATTATATTACCCTGGTCAACCATCTACTGTCATTATATTACCCTGGTCTACCCTCTACTGTCATTATATTACCATGGTCTACCATCTACTGTCATAATATTACCCTGTTCTACCATCTACTGTCATTATATTACCCTGGTCTACCAACTACGTCATTATATTACCCTGTTCTACCATCTACTATCATTATATTACCCTGGTCTACCCTCTACTGTCATTATATTACCCTGTTCTACTGTCATTATATTACCCTGGTCTACCATCTACTGTCATTATATTACCCTGGTCTACCCTCTACTGTCATTATATTACCCTGGTATACCATCTACTGTCATTATATTAACCTGGTCTACCATCTACTGTCATGATATTACCCTGGTCTACCATCTACTGTCATTATATTAACCTGGTCTACCATCTACTGTCATTATATTACCATGGACTACCATCTACTGTCATTATATTACCCTGGTCTACCCTCTACTGTCATTATATTACCCTGGTCTCGTGTCATTATATTACCCTGGTCTACCATCTACTGTCATTATATTACCCTGCTCAACCTTCTACTGTCATTATATTACACTGGTCTACCATCTACTGTCATTATATTACCCTGGTCTACCATCTACTGTCATTATATTACCCTGGTCTACCTTCTACTGTCATTATATTACCCTGGTCTACCATCTACTGTCATTATATTACCCTGGTCTACCATCTACTGTCATTATATTACCCTGGTCTACCTTCAACTGTCATTATATTAACCTGGTCTACCATCTACTGTCACTATATTACCCTCTACTGTCATTATATTACCCTGGTCTACCATCTACTGTCATTATATTAACCAGGTCTACCATCTACTGTCATGATATTACCCTGGTCTACCATCTACTGTCATTATATTAACCTGGTCTACCATCTACTGCCATTATATTACCATGGTGTACCATCTACTGTCATTATATTACCCTGGTCTAACCTCTACTGTCATTATATTACCCTGGTCTACTGTCATTATATTACCCTGGTCTACCATCTACTGTCATTATATTACCCTGCTCTACCATCTACTGTCATTATATTACACTGGTCTACCATCTACTGTCATTATATTACCCTGGTCTACCATCTACTGTCATTATATTACCCTGGTCTACCTTCTACTGTCATTATATTACCCTGGTCTACCATCTACTGTCATTATATTACCCTGGTCTACCATCTACTGTCATTATATTACCCTGGTCTACCATCTACTGTCATTATATTACCCTCTACTGTCATTATATTACCCTGGTCTACCATCTACTGTCATAATATTACCCTGGTCTACCCTCTACTGTCATTATATTACCCTGGTCTACCATCTACTGTCATTATATTACCTGGTCTACTGTCATTATATTACCCTGGTCTACCATCTACTGTCATAATATTACCCTGTCTGCCATCTCCTGTCATAAATGACCCTGGTCTACCCTCTACTGTCACTATCTTACCCTGGTCTCCTCTCTACTGTCATTATATTACCATGGTCTACCATCTACTGTCACTATATTACCCTCTACTGTCATTAGATTACCCTGGTCTACCATCTACTGTCACTATATTACCCTGGTCTACCATCTACTGTCATTATATTAACCTGGTCTACCATCTACTGTCATTATATTACCCTGGTCTACCAACTACTGTCATTATATTACCCTGTTCTACCATCTACTGTCATTATATTACCCTGGTCTGCCATCTCCTGTCATATATTACCCTGGTCTACCCTGGTCCCATCTACTGTCACTATATTACCCTGGTCTACCATCTACTGTCATTATATTACTCTGGTCTACCATCTACTGTCATTATATTCCCCTCTACTGTCATTATATTTCCCTGGTCTACCATCTTCTGTCATTATATTACCCTGGTCTACCATCTACTGTCATAATATTAACCTGGTCTACCATCTACTGTCATTATATTACCCTGGTCTACCATCTACTGTCATTATATTATCCTCTACTGTCCCTGGTCTACCATCTACTGTCATTATATTACCCTGGTCTACACTCTACTGTCATTATATTACCCTGTCTACCATCTACTGTCATTATATTACCCTGGTCTACCATCTACTGTCATTATATTACCCTGGTCTACCATCTACTGTCATTATATTACCCTGTTCTACCATCTACTGTCATTTTATTACCCTGGTCTACAATCTACTGTCACTATATTACCCTGGTCTACCATCTATTGTCATTATATTACCTTGGTCTACCATCTACTGTGACTATATTACCCTCTACTGTCATTATATTATCCTGGTCTACCATCTACTGTGACTATATTACCATCTACTGTCATTATATTACCCTGTTCTACCAACGACTGTCATTTTATTACCCTGGTCTATCCTCTACTGTCATTATATTACCCTGGTCTACCATCTACTGTCATTATATTACCCTGGTCTACCATCTACAGTCATTATATTACCCTCTACTGTCATTATATTACCCTGGTCTACCATCTACTGTCATTATATTACCCTGGTCTACCATCTACTGTCATTATATTACCCTGGTCTACCATCTACTGTCATTATATTACCCTGGCCTACCCTCTACTGTCATTATATTACCCTGGTCTACCATCTACTGTCATTATATTACCCTGCTCTACCATCTACTGTCATTATATTACCCTGGTCTACCATCTACTGTCATTATATTACCCTGGCCTACCCTCTACTGTCATTATATTACCCTGGTCTACCATCTACTGTCATTATATTACCCTGCTCTACCATCTACTGTCATTATATTACCCTGGTCTACCATCTACTGTCATTATATTACCCTGGTCTACAATCTACTGTCACTATATTACCCTGGTCTACCATCTATTGTCATTATATTACCTTGGTCTACCATCTACTGTGACTATATTACCCTCTACTGTCATTATATTATCCTGGTCTACCATCTACTGTGACTATATTACCATCTACTGTCATTATATTACCCTGTTCTACCAACGACTGTCATTTTATTACCCTGGTCTATCCTCTACTGTCATTATATTACCCTGGTCTACTGTCATTATATTACCCTGGTCTACCATCTACAGTCATTATATTACCCTCTACTGTCATTATATTACCCTGGTCTACCATCTACTGTCATTATATTACCCTGGTCTACCCTCTACTGTCACTATATTACCCTGGTCTACCATCTACTGTCATTATATTACCCTGTTCTACCATCTACTGTCATTTTATTACCCTGGTCTACAATCTACTGTCACTATATTACCCTGGTCTACCATCTATTGTCATTATATTACCTTGGTCTACCATCTACTGTGACTATATTACCCTCTACTGTCATTATATTATCCTGGTCTACCATCTACTGTGACTATATTACCATCTACTGTCATTATATTACCCTGTTCTACCAACGACTGTCATTTTATTACCCTGGTCTATCCTCTACTGTCATTATATTACCCTGGTCTAACATCTACTGTCATTATATTACCCTGGTCTACCATCTACAGTCATTATATTACCCTCTACTGTCATTATATTACCCTGGTCTACCATCTACTGTCATTATATTACCCTGGTCAACCATCTACTGTCATTGTATTACCCTGGTCTACCCTCTACTGTCACTATATTACCATGGTCTACCATCTACTGTCATAATATTACCCTGTTCTACCATCTACTGTCATTATATTACCCTGGTCTACCAACTACTGTCATTATATTACCCTGTTCTACCATCTACTGTCATTATATTACCCTGGTCTACCAACTACTGTCATTATATTACCCTGTTCTACCATCTACTATCATTATATTACCCTGGTCTACCCTCTACTGTCATTATATTACCCTGTTCTACTGTCATTATATTACCCTGGTCTACCATCTACTGTCATTATATTACCCTGGTCTACCCTCTACTGTCATTATATTACCCTGGTATACCATCTACTGTCATTATATTAACCTGGTCTACCATCTACTGTCATGATATTACCCTGGTCTACCATCTACTGTCATTATATTAACCTGGTCTACCATCTACTGTCATTATATTACCATGGACTACCATCTACTGTCATTATATTACCCTGGTCTACCCTCTACTGTCATTATATTACCCTGGTCTCGTGTCATTATATTACCCTGGTCTACCATCTACTGTCATTATATTACCCTGCTCAACCATCTACTGTCATTATATTACACTGGTCTACCATCTACTGTCATTATATTACCCTGGTCTACCATCTACTGTCATTATATTACCCTGGTCTACCTTCTACTGTCATTATATTACCCTGGTCTACCATCTACTGTCATTATATTACCCTGGTCTACCCTCTACTGTCAATATCTTACCCTGGTCTCCTCTCTACTGTCATTATATTACCATGGTCTACCATCTACTGTCACTATATTACCCTCTACTGTCATTAGATTACCCTGGTCTACCATCTACTGTCACTATATTACCCTGGTCTACCATCTACTGTCATTATATTAACCTGGTCTACCATCTACAGTCATTATATTACCCTGGTCTACCAACTACTGTCATTATATTACCCTGTTCTACCATCTACTACTGTCATAATATTACCCTGTCTGCCATCTCCTGTCATAAATGACCCTGGTCTACCCTCTACTGTCACTATCTTACCCTGGTCTCCTCTCTACTGTCATTATATTACCATGGTCTACCATCTACTGTCACTATATTACCCTCTACTGTCATTAGATTACCCTGGTCTACCATCTACTGTCACTATATTACCCTGGTCTACCATCTACTGTCATTATATTAACCTGGTCTACCATCTACATTCATTCTATTACCCTGGTCTACCATCTACTGTCATTATATTACCCTGGTCTACCATCTACTGTCATTATATTACCCTGGTCTACCATCTACTGTCATTATATTACCATCTACTGTCATTATATTACCATGGTCTACCATCTACTGTCATAATATTACCCTGGTCTACCCTCTACTGTCATTATATTACCCTGGTCTACCATCTACTGTCATTATATTACCCTCTACTGTAATTATATTACCCTGGTCTACCATCTACTGTCATAATATTACCCTGTCTGCCATCTCCTGTCATAAATGACCCTGGTCTACCCTCTACTGTCACTATCTTACCCTGGTCTCCTCTCTACTGTCATTATATTACCATGGTCTACCATCTACTGTCACTATATTACCCTCTACTGTCATTAGATTACCCTGGTCTACCATCTACTGTCACTATATTACCCTGGTCTACCATCTACTGTCATTATATTAACCTGGTCTACCATCTACTGTCATTATATTACCCTGGTCTACCAACTACTGTCATTATATTACCCTGTTCTACCATCTACTGTCATAATATTACCCTGTCTGCCATCTCCTGTCATAAATGACCCTGGTCTACCCTCTACTGTCACTATCTTACCCTGGTCTCCTCTCTACTGTCATTATATTACCATGGTCTACCATCTACTGTCACTATATTACCCTCTACTGTCATTAGATTACCCTGGTCTACCATCTACTGTCACTATATTACCCTGGTCTACCATCTACTGTCATTATATTAACCTGGTCTACCATCTACAGTCATTCTATTACCCTGGTCTACCAACTACTGTCATTATATTACCCTGGTCTACCATCTACTATCATTATATTACCCTGGTCTACCCTCTACTGTCATTATATTACCCTGTTCTACAGTCATTATATTACCCTGGTCTACCATCTACTGTCATTATTATTACCATCCCTGTTCTACCATCTACTGTCATTTTATTACCCTGGTCTACAATCTACTGTCACTATATTACCCTGGTCTACCATCTATTGTCATTATATTACCTTGGTCTACCATCTACTGTGACTATATTACCCTCTACTGTCATTATATTATCCTGGTCTACCATCTACTGTGACTATATTACCATCTACTGTCATTATATTACCCTGTTCTACCAACGACTGTCATTTTATTACCCTGGTCTATCCTCTACTGTCATTATATTACCCTGGTCTAACATCTACTGTCATTATATTACCCTGGTCTACCATCTACAGTCATTATATTACCCTCTACTGTCATTATATTACCCTGGTCTACCATCTACTGTCATTATATTACCCTGGTCAACCATCTACTGTCATTATATTACCCTGGTCTACCCTCTACTGTCACTATATTACCATGGTCTACCATCTACTGTCATAATATTACCCTGTTCTACCATCTACTGTCATTATATTACCCTGGTCTACCAACTACTGTCATTATATTACCCTGTTCTACCATCTACTATCATTATATTACCCTGGTCTACCAACTACTGTCATTATATTACCCTGGTCTACCATCTACTGTCATTATATTACCCTGGTCTACCCTCTACTGTCATTATATTACCCTGTTCTACTGTCATTATATTACCCTGGTCTACCATCTACTGTCATTATATTACCCTGGTCTACCCTCTACTGTCATTATATTACCCTGGTATACCATCTACTGTCATTATATTAACCTGGTCTACCATCTACTGTCATGATATTACCCTGGTCTACCATCTACTGTCATTATATTAACCTGGTCTACCATCTACTGTCATTATATTACCATGGACTACCATCTACTGTCATTATATTACCCTGGTCTACCCTCTACTGTCATTATATTACCCTGGTCTACTGTCATTATATTACCCTGGTCTACCATCTACTGTCATTATATTACCCTGCTCAACCATCTACTGTCATTATATTACACTGGTCTACCATCTACTGTCATTATATTACCCTGGTCTACCATCTACTGTCATTATATTACCCTGGTCTACCCTCTACTGTCATTATATTACCCTGGTCTACCATCTACTGTCATTATATTACCCTGGTCTACCATCTACTGTCATTATATTACCCTGATCTATCCTCTACTGTCATTATATTACCATGGTCTACCATCTACTGTCACTATATTACCCTCTACTGTCATTAGATTACCCTGGTCTACCATCTACTGTCACTATATTACCCTGGTCTACCATCTACTGTCATTATATTAACCTGGTCTACCATCTACTGTCATTATATTACCCTGGTCTACCAACTACTGTCATTATATTACCCTGTTCTACCATCTACTGTCATTATATTACCCTGTCTGCCATCTCCTGTCATAAATGACCCTGGTCTACCCTCTACTGTCACTATCTTACCTGGTCTACCTCTCTACTGTCATTATATTACCATGGTCTACCATCTACTGTCATTATATTACCCTGGTCCCTCTACTGTCATTAGATTACCCTGGTCTATCTACTGTCATCTACTGTCATTATATTACCCTGGTCTACCATCTACTGTCATTATATTAACCTGGTCTACCATCTACTGTCATTATATTACCCTGGTCTACCATCTACTCTCATTATATTACCCTGGTCTACCCTCTACTGTCATTATATTACCCTGGTCTACCATCTACTGTCATTATATTAACCTCTACTGTCATTATATTACCCTGGTCTACCATCTACTGTCATTATATTACCCTGGTCTACCATCTACTGTCACTATATTACCCTGGTCTACCATCTACTGTCATTATATTACCCTCTACTGTCATTATATTACCCTGGTCTACCATCTACTGTCATAATATTACCCTGTCTGCCATCTCCTGTCATAAATGACCCTGGTCTACCCTCTACTGTCACTATCTTACTCTGGTCTACCTCTACTGTCATTATATTACCATGGTCTACCATCTACTGTCACTATATTACCCTCTACTGTCATTAGATTACCCTGGTCTACCATCTACTGTCACTATATTACCCTGGTCTACCATCTACTGTCATTATATTAACCTGGTCTACCATCTACTGTCATTATATTACCCTGGTCTACCAACTACTGTCATTATATTGCCCTGTTCTACCATCTACTGTCATAATATTACCCTGTCTGCCATCTCCTGTCATAAATGACCCTGGTCTACCCTCTACTGTCACTATCTTACCCTGGTCTCCTCTCTACTGTCATTATATTACCATGGTCTACCATCTACTGTCACTATATTACCCTCTACTGTCATTAGATTACCCTGGTCTACCATCTACTGTCACTATATTACCCTGGTCTACCATCTACTGTCATTATATTAACCTGGTCTACCATCTACAGTCATTCTATTACCCTGGTCTACCAACTACTGTCATTATATTACCCTGGTCTACCATCTACTATCATTATATTACCCTGGTCTACCCTCTACTGTCATTATATTACCCTGTTCTACAGTCATTATATTACCCTGGTCTACCATCTACTGTCATTATATTACCCTGGTCTACCATCTACTGTCATTATATTACCCTGTTCTACCATCTACTGTCATTTTATTACCCTGGTCTACAATCTACTGTCACTATATTACCCTGGTCTACCATCTATTGTCATTATATTACCTTGGTCTACCATCTACTGTGACTATATTACCCTCTACTGTCATTATATTATCCTGGTCTACCATCTACTGTGACTATATTACCATCTACTGTCATTATATTACCCTGTTCTACCAACGACTGTCATTTTATTACCCTGGTCTATCCTCTACTGTCATTATATTACCCTGGTCTAACATCTACTGTCATTATATTACCCTGGTCTACCATCTACAGTCATTATATTACCCTCTACTGTCATTATATTACCCTGGTCTACCATCTACTGTCATTATATTACCCTGGTCAACCATCTACTGTCATTATATTACCCTGGTCTACCCTCTACTGTCACTATATTACCATGGTCTACCATCTACTGTCATAATATTACCCTGTTCTACCATCTACTGTCATTATATTACCCTGGTCTACCAACTACTGTCATTATATTACCCTGTTCTACCATCTACTATCATTATATTACCCTGGTCTAGCCTCTACTGTCATTATATTACCCTGTTCTACTGTCATTATATTACCCTGGTCTACCATCTACTGTCATTATATTACCCTGGTCTACCCTCTACTGTCATTATATTACCCTGGTATACCATCTACTGTCATTATATTAACCTGGTCTACCATCTACTGTCATGATATTACCCTGGTCTACCATCTACTGTCATTATATTAACCTGGTCTACCATCTACTGTCATTATATTACCATGGACTACCATCTACTTTCATTATATTACCCTGGTCTACCCTCTACTGTCATTATATTACCCTGGTCTACCATCTACTGTCATTATATTACCCTGGTCTACCAACTACTGTCATTTTATTACCCTGTTCTACCATCTACTATCATTATATTACCCTGGTCTACCCTCTACTGTCATTATATTACCCTGTTCTACCATCTACTGTCATTATATTACCCTGGTCTACCTTCTACTGTCATTATATTACCCTGGTCTACCATCTACTGTCATTATATTACCCTGGTCTACCATCTACTGTCATTATATTACCCTGGTCTACCTTCAACTGTCATTATATTAACCTGGTCTACCATCTACTGTCACTATATTACCCTCTACTGTCATTATATTACCCTGGTCTACCATCTACTGTCATTATATTAACCAGGTCTACCATCTACTGTCATGATATTACCCTGGTCTACCATCTACTGTCATTATATTAACCTGATCTACCATCTACTGCCATTATATTACCATGGTGTACCATCTACTGTCATTATATTACCCTGGTCTAACCTCTACTGTCATTATATTACCCTGGTCTACTGTCATTATATTACACTGGTCTACCATCTACTGTCATTATATTACCCTGGTCTACCATCTACTGTCATTATATTACCCTGGTCTACCTTCTACTGTCATTATATTACCCTGGTCTACCATCTACTGTCATTATATTACCCTGGTCTACCTTCAACTGTCATTATATTAACCTGGTCTACCATCTACTTTCACTATATTACCCTCTACTGTCATTATATTACCCTGGTCTACCATCTACTGTCATTATATTAACCAGGTCTACCATCTACTGTCATGATATTACCCTGGTCTACCATCTACTGTCATTATATTAACCTGGTCTACCATCTACTGCCATTATATTACCATGGTGTACCATCTACTGTCATTATATTACCCTGGTCTAACCTCTACTGTCATTATATTACCCTGGTCTACTGTCATTATATTACCCTGGTCTACCATCTACTGTCATTATATTACCCTGCTCAACCATCTACTGTCATTATATTACACTGGTCTACCATCTACTGTCATTATATTACCCTGGTCTACCATCTACTGTCATTATATTACCCTGGTCTACCTTCTACTGTCATTATATTACCCTGGTCTACCATCTACTGTCATTATATTACCCTGGTCTACCATCTACTGTCATTATATTACCCTGGTCTACCATCTACTGTCATTATATTACCATCTACTGTCATTATATTACCCTGGTCTACCATCTACTGTCATAATATTACCCTGGTCTACCCTCTACTGTCATTATATTACCCTGGTCTACCATCTACTGTCATTATATTACCCTCTACTGTAATTATATTACCCTGTTCTACCATCTACTGTCATAATATTACCCTGTCTGCCATCTCCTGTCATAAATGACCCTGGTCTACCCTCTACTGTCACTATCTTACCCTGGTCTCCTCTCTACTGTCATTATATTACCATGGTCTACCATCTACTGTCACTATATTACCCTCTACTGTCATTAGATTACCCTGGTCTACCATCTACTGTCACTATATTACCCTGGTCTACCATCTACTGTCATTATATTAACCTGGTCTACCATCTACTGTCATTATATTACCCTGGTCTACCAACTACTGTCAATATATTACCCTGTTCTACCATCTACTGTCATAATATTACCCTGTCTGCCATCTCCTGTCATAAATGACCCTGGTCTACCCTCTACTGTCACTATCTTACCCTGGTCTCCTCTCTACTGTCATTATATTACCATGGTCTACCATCTACTGTCACTATATTACCCTCTACTGTCATTAGATTACCCTGGTCTACCATCTACTGTCACTATATTACCCTGGTCTACCATCTACTGTCATTATATTAACCTGGTCTACCATCTACATTCATTCTATTACCCTGGTCTACCAACTACTGTCATTATATTACCCTGGTCTACCATCTACTATCATTATATTACCCTGGTCTACCCTCTACTGTCATTATATTACCCTGTTCTACAGTCATTATATTACCCTGGTCTACCATCTACTGTCATTATATTACCCTGGTCTACCATCTACTGTCATTATATTACCCTGTTCTACCATCTACTGTCATTTTATTACCCTGGTCTACAATCTACTGTCACTATATTACCCTGGTCTACCATCTATTGTCATTATATTACCTTGGTCTACCATCTACTGTGACTATATTACCCTCTACTGTCATTATATTATCCTGGTCTACCATCTACTGTGACTATATTACCATCTACTGTCATTATATTACCCTGTTCTACCAATCGACTGTCATTTTATTACCCTGGTCTATCCTCTACTGTCATTATATTACCCTGGTCTAACATCTACTGTCATTATATTACCCTGGTCTACCATCTACAGTCATTATATTACCCTCTACTGTCATTATATTACCCTGGTCTACCATCTACTGTCATTATATTACCCTGGTCTACCATCTACTGTCATTATATTACCCTGGTCTACCATCTACTGTCATTATATTACCCTGTTCTACCATCTACTGTCATTTTATTACCCTGGTCTACAATCTACTGTCACTATATTACCCTGGTCTACCATCTATTGTCATTATATTACCTTGGTCTACCATCTACTGTGACTATATTACCCTCTACTGTCATTATATTATCCTGGTCTACCATCTACTGTGACTATATTACCATCTACTGTCATTATATTACCCTGTTCTACCAACGACTGTCATTTTATTACCCTGGTCTATCCTCTACTGTCATTATATTACCCTGGTCTAACATCTACTGTCATTATATTACCCTGGTCTACCATCTACAGTCATTATATTACCCTCTACTGTCATTATATTACCCTGGTCTACCATCTACTGTCATTATATTACCCTGGTCAACCATCTACTGTCATTGTATTACCCTGGTCTACCCTCTACTGTCACTATATTACCATGGTCTACCATCTACTGTCATAATATTACCCTGTTCTACCATCTACTGTCATTATATTACCCTGGTCTACCAACTACTGTCAATATATTACCCTGTTCTACCATCTACTATCATTATATTACCCTGGTCTACCCTCTACTGTCATTATATTACCCTGTTCTACTGTCATTATATTACCCTGGTCTACCATCTACTGTCATTATATTACCCTGGTCTACCCTCTACTGTCATTATATTACCCTGGTATACCATCTACTGTCATTATATTAACCTGGTCTACCATCTACTGTCATGATATTACCCTGGTCTCCCGTCTACTGTCATTATATTACCCTGGTCTACCATCTACTGTCATTATATTACCATGGACTACCATCTACTGTCATTATATTACCCTGGTCTACCCTCTACTGTCATTATATTACCCTGGTCTACCATCTACTGTCATTATATTACCCTGGTCTACCATCTACTGTCATTATATTACCCTGGTCTACCTTCAACTGTCATTATATTAACCTGGTCTACCATCTACTGTCACTATATTACCCTCTACTGTCATTATATTACCCTGGTCTACCATCTACTGTCATTATATTAACCAGGTCTACCATCTACTGTCATGATATTACCCTGGTCTACCATCTACTGTCATTATATTAACCTGGTCTACCATCTACTGCCATTATATTACCATGGTGTACCATCTACTGTCATTATATTACCCTGGTCTACCCTCTACTGTCATTATATTACCCTGGTCTCGTGTCATTATATTACCCTGCTCAACCATCTACTGTCATTATATTACACTGGTCTACCATCTACTGTCATTATATTACCCTGGTCTACCATCTACTGTCATTATATTACCCTGGTCTACCTTCTACTGTCATTATATTACCCTGGTCTACCTTCTACTGTCATTATATTACCCTGGTCTACCATCTACTGTCATTATATTACCCTGGTCTACCATCTACTGTCATTATATTACCCTGGTCTACCTTCAACTGTCATTATATTAACCTGGTCTACCATCTACTGTCACTATATTACCCTCTACTGTCATTATATTACCCTGGTCTACCATCTACTGTCATTATATTACCTGGTCTACCATCTACTGTCATGATATTACCCTGGTCTACCATCTACTGTCATTATATTACCCTGGTCTACCTTCTACTGTCATTATATTACCCTGGTCTACCATCTACTGTCATTATATTACCCTGGTCTACCATCTACTGTCATTATATTACCCTGGTCTACCATCTACTGTCATTATATTACCATCTACTGTCATTATATTACCCTGGTCTACCATCTACTGTCATAATATTACCCTGGTCTACCCTCTACTGTCATTATATTACCCTGGTCTACCATCTACTGTCATTATATTACCCTCTACTGTAATTATATTACCCTGGTCTACCAACTACTGTCATAATATTACCCTGTCTGCCATCTCCTGTCATAAATGACCCTGGTCTACCCTCTACTGTCACTATCTTACTCTGGTCTCCTCTCTACTGTCATTATATTACCATGGTCTACCATCTACTGTCACTATATTACCCTCTACTGTCATTAGATTACCCTGGTCTACCATCTACTGTCACTATATTACCCTGGTCTACCATCTACTGTCATTATATTACCCTGGTCTACCAACTACTGTCATTATATTACCCTGTTCTACCATCTACTGTCATAATATTACCCTGTCTGCCATCTCCTGTCATAAATGACCCTGGTCTACCCTCTACTGTCACTATCTTACCCTGGTCTCCTCTCTACTGTCATTATATTACCATGGTCTACCATCTACTGTCACTATATTACCCTCTACTGTCATTAGATTACCCTGGTCTACCATCTACTGTCACTATATTACCCTGGTCTACCATCTACTGTCATTATATTAACCTGGTCTACCATCTACAGTCATTCTATTACCCTGGTCTACCAACTACTGTCATTATATTACCCTGGTCTACCATCTACTATCATTATATTACCCTGGTCTACCCTCTACTGTCATTATATTACCCTGTTCTACAGTCATTATATTACCCTGGTCTACCATCTACTGTCATTATATTACCCTGGTCTACCATCTACTGTCATTATATTACCCTGTTCTACCATCTACTGTCATTTTATTACCCTGGTCTACAATCTACTGTCACTATATTACCCTGGTCTACCATCTACTGTCATTATATTATCCTGGTCTACCATCTACTGTGACTATATTACCATCATCTACTGTCATTATATTACCCTGTTCTACCAACGACTGTCATTTTATTACCCTGGTCTATCCTCTACTGTCAGTATATTACCCTGGTCTAACATCTACTGTCATTATATTACCCTGGTCTACCATCTACAGTCATTATATTACCCTCTACTGTCATTATATTACCCTGGTCTACCATCTACTGTCATTATATTACCCTGGTCAACCATCTACTGTCATTATATTACCCTGGTCTACCCTCTACTGTCACTATATTACCATGGTCTACCATCTACTGTCATAATATTACCCTGGTCTACCCTTACTGTCATTATATTACCCTGGCCTACCATCTACTGTCACTATATTACCCTGGTCTACCATCTACTGTCATTATATTACCCTCTACTGTCATTATATTACCCTGGTCTACCATCTACTGTCATTCTATTACACTGGTCTACCCTCTACTGTCATTATATTACCCTGGTCTACCATCTACTGTCATTATATTACCCTGGTCTACCATCTACTGTCATTATATTACCCTGGTCTACCTTCTACTGTCATTATATTAACCTGGTCTACCATCTACTGTCACTATTACCCTCTACTGTCATTATATTACCCTGGTCTACCATCTACTGTCATTATATTACCCCAGTCTATCATCTCCTGTCATTATATTACCCTGGTCTACCATCTACTGTCCTTATATTACCCTGGTCTACAATCTACTGTCACTATATTACCCTGGTCTAAACTCTACTGCCATTATATTATCCTGGTCTATCATCTACTGTCACTGATGGTCTACCCTCTACTGTCAATATATTACCCTGGTATACCATCTACTGTCATTATATTGACCTGGTCTACCATCTACTGTCATATATTACCCTGGTCTACCATCTACTGTCATTATATTACTCTGGTCTATCATCTACTGTGATTATATTACCCTGGTCTACCATTTACTGTCATTATATTATACTGGTCTACCATCTACTGTCATTATATTACCCTGTTCTTCCATCTACTGTCATTATATTAACCTTGGCTACCATCTACTGTCACTATATTACTCTGGTCTAAACTCTACTGCCATTATATTACCCTGGTCTACCATCTACTGTCACTAGATTACACTGGTCTACCCTCTACTGTCATTATATTACCCTGGTATACCATCTACTGTCATTATATTAACCTGGTCTACCATCTACTGTCATTATATTAACCTGGTCTACCATCTACTGTCATTATATTACCCTGGTCGACCATCTACTGTCATTATATTACCCTGGTCTACCATCTACTGTCATTATATTGCCCTGGTCAACCGTCTACTGTCATTATATTAACCTGGTCTACCATCTACTGTCATTATATTACCCTGGTCTACCATCTACTGTCATTATATCACCCTGTTCTACTATCTACTGTCATTTTATTACCCTGGTATACAATCTACTGTCACTATATTACCCTGGCCTACCCTCTACTGTCATGATATTACCCTGGTCTACCACCTACTGTCATTATAATAACCTGGTCTACCACCTACTGTCATTATATTACCCTGGCCTACCCTCTACTGTCATTATATTACCCTCTACTGTCTTTATATTACCCTGGTCTACCATCTACTGTCATTATATTAGCCTGGTCTAACATCTACTGTCATTATATTACCCTGGTCTACCATCTACTGTCATTATATTACCCTGGTCTACCATCTACTGTCATTATATTACCCTGGTCTACCCCTACTGTCATTATATTAACCTGGTCTACCATCTACTGTCATTATATTACCTGGTCTACCATCTACTGTCATTATACCCTGTTCTACCATCTACTGTCATTTTATTACCCTGGTCTACAACTGTCACTATATTACCCTGGTCTACCATCTACTGTCATTATATTACCCTGGTCTACCATCTGCTGTCATTATATTACCCTGGTCTTCCCTATACTGTCAATATATTACCCTGGTCTACCATCTACTGTCATTATATTAACCTGGTCTACCATCTACTGTCATTATATTACCCTGATCTATCCTCTACTGTCATGATATTACCCTGGTCTACCATCTACTGTCATTCTATTACCTGGTCTCCACTGTCATTATATTACCCTGGTCTACCATCTATTGTCATTATATTACCCTGGTCTACCATCTACTGTCATTATATTACCCTGGCCTACCCTCTACTGTCATTATATTACCTGGTCTACCATCTACTGTCATTATATTAACCTGGTCTACCATCTACTGTCATTATATTACCCTGGTCTTCCACCTACTGTCATTATACTAACCTGGTCTACCATCTACTGTCATTATATTAACCTGGTCTACCATCTACTGTCATTATATTACCCTGGTCTTCCACCTACTGTCATTATATTACCCTGGTCTTCCACCTACTGTCATTATACTAACCTGGTCTACCATCTACTGTCATTATATTACCCTGGTCTACAATCTACTGTCATTATATTACCCTCTACTGTCATCATATTACCCTGGTCTACCATCTACTGTCATTATATTACCCTGGTCAACCATCTACTGTCATTATATTATCCTGGTCTACCATCTACTGTCATTATATTACCCTGGTCTACCTTCTACTGCCATTATATTAACCTAGTCTACCATCTACAGTCACTATATTACCCTGGTCTACCCTCTACTGTCATTATATTACCCTGGTCTACCATCTACTGTCATTATATTACCGTCTACTGTCATTATATTACCCTGGTCTACCATCTACTGTCATTATATTACCCTGGTCTACAATCTACTGTCACTATATTACCCTGGTCTAAACTCTACTGCCATTATATTACCCTGGTCTACCATCTACTGTCATTATATTACCCTGGTATACCATCTACTGTCATTATATTGACCTGGTCTACCATCTACTGTCATTATATGAACCTGGTCTACCATCTACTATCAATATATTACCCTGGTCTACCATCTACTGTCATTATATTACCCTGGCCTACCCTCTACTGTCATTATATTACCCGGTCTACCATCTACTGTTATTATATTACCCTCTACTGCCATTATATTACCATGGTCGACCATCTACTGTCATTATATTACCCTGGTCTACATCTACTGTCATTATATTACTCTGGTCTACCATCTACTGTGAATATATTACCCTGTTCTACCATTTACTGTCATTATATTACACTAGTCTACCATCTACTGTCATTATATTAACCTGGTCTACCATCTAATGTCATGATATTACCCTGGTCTACCACCTACTGTCATTATAATAACCTGGTCTACCACCTACTGTCATTATATTACCCTGGCCTACCCTCTACTGTCATTATATTACCCTCTACTGTCTTTATATTACCCTGGTCTACCATCTACTGTCATTATATTAGCCTGGTCTAACATCTACTGTCATTATATTACCCTGTTCTACCATCTACTGCCATTATATTACCCTGGTCTACCATCTACTGTCATTATATTACCCTGGTCTACCATCTACTGTCATTATAATAACCTGGTCTACCATCTACTGTCATTATATTACCCTGGTCTACCATCTACTGTCATTATATTACCCTGTTCTACCATCTACTGTCATTTTATTACCCTGGTATACAATCTACTGTCATTATATTACCCTGGTCTACCATCTACTGTCATTATATTACCCTGGTCTACCATCTGCTGTCATTATATTACCCTGGTCTTCCCTCTACTGTCATTATATTACCCTGGTCTACCATCTACTGTCATTATATTAACCTGGTCTACCATCTACTGTCATTATATTACCCTGGTCTACCCTCTACTGTCATTATATTACCCTGGTCTACCATCTACTTTCATTATATTAACCTGGTCCTCTACTGTCATTATATTACACTGGTCTACCATCTACTGTCATTATATTACCCTGGTCTTCCATCTACTGTCATTATATTACCTGGTCTACCATCTACTGTCATTATATTAACCTGGTCTACCATCTACTGTCATTATATTACCCTGGTCTTCCATCTACTGTCATTATATTACCCTGGTCTTCCCATCTACTGTCATTATATTAACCTGGTCTACCATCTACTGTCATTATATTACCTGGTCTACCATCTACTGTCATTATATTACCCTGGTCTACCATCTACTGTCATTATATTACCCTCTACTGTCATTATATTACCCTGGTCTACCATCTACTGTCATTATATTACCCTGGTCTACCATCTACTGTCATTATATTACCCTGGTCTACAATCTACTGTCATTATATTACCCTGGCCTACCCTCTACTGTCATTATATTACCCTGGTCTACCATCTACTGTCATTATATTACCCTGGTCTACCATCTACTGTCATTATATTACCCTGGTCTACCATCTACTGTCATTATATTACCCTGGTCTACCCTCTACTGTCATTATATTACCCTGGTCTACCATCTACTGTCATTATATTACCCTGGCCTACCCTCTACTGTCATTATATTACCCTGGTCTACCATCTACTGTCATTATATTACCCTCTACTGTCATTATATTACCCTGGTCTACCATCTACTGTCATTATATTACCCTGGTCTACCATCTACTGTCATTATATTACCCTGGTCTACCATCTACTGTCATTATATTACCCTGGTCTACCATCTACTGTCATTATATTACCCTGGTCTTCCACCTACTGTCATTATATTACCCTGGTCTTCCACCTACTGTCATTATACTAACCTGGTCTACCATCTACTGTCATTATATTGCCCTGGCCTACCCTATACTGTCATTATATTACCCTGGTCTACCATCTACTGTCATTATATTACCCTCTACTGTCATCATATTACCCTGGTCTACCATCTACTGTCATTATATTACCCTGGTCAACCATCTACTGTCATTATATTACCCTGGTCTACCATCTACTGTCATTATATTACCCTGGTCTACCTTCTACTGCCATTATATTAACCTAGTCTACCATCTACTGTCACTATATTACCCTGGTCTACCCTCTACTGTCATTATATTACCCTGGTCTACCATCTACTGTCATTATATTACCGTCTACTGTCATTATATTACCCTGGTCTACCATCTACTGTCATTATATTACCCTGGTCTACAATCTACTGTCACTATATTACCCTGGTCTAAACTCTACTGCCATTATATTACCCTGGTCTACCATCTACTGTCATTATATTACCCTGGTATACCATCTACTGTCATTATATTGACCTGGTCTACCATCTACTGTCATTATATTAACCTGGTCTACCATCTACTATCAATATATTACCCTGCTCTTCCATCTACTGTCATTATATTACCCTGGCCTATCCTCTACTGTCATTATATTACCCCGGTCTACCATCTACTGTTATTATATTACCCTCTACTGCCAATATATTACCATGGTCGACCATCTACTGTCATTATATTACCCTGGTCTACATCTACTGTCATTATATTACTCTGGTCTACCATCTACTGTGAATATATTACCCTGGTCTACCATTTACTGTCATTATATTACACTAGTCTACCATCTACTGTCATTATATTAACCTGGTCTACCATCTACTGTCATGATATTACCCTGGTCTACCACCTACTGTCATTATAATAACCTGGTCTCCCACCTACTGTCATTATATTACCCTGGCCTACCCTCTACTGTCAGTATATTACCCTCTACTGTCTTTATATTACCCTGGTCTACCATCTACTGTCATTATATTACCCTGGTCTACCATCTACTGTCATTATATTACCCTGTTCTACCATCTACTGCCATTATATTACCCTGGTCTACCATCTACTGTCATTATATTACCCTGGTCTACCACCTACTGTCATTATAATAACCTGGTCTACCATCTACTGTCATTATATTACCCTGGTCTACCATCTACTGTCATTATATTACCCTGTTCTACCATCTACTGTCATTTTATTACCCTGGTCTACAATCTACTGTCACTATATTACCCTGGTCTACCATCTATTGTCATTATATTACCCTGCTCTACCATCTACTGAGACTATATTACCCTCTACTGTCATTATATTACCCTGGTCTACCATCTACTGTGACTATATTACCATCTACTGTCATTATATTACCCTGTTCTACCATCGACTGTCATTTTATTACCCTGGTCTATCCTCTACTGTCATTATATTACCCTGGTCTACTGTCATTATATTAACCTGGTCTACCAACTACTGTCATTATATTACCCTGGTCGACCATCTACTGTCCATATATTACCCTGGTCTACCCTCTACTGTCTTTATATTACCCTGGTCTACCATCTACTGTCATTATATTACCCTGGTCTACCATCTACTGTCATTATATTACCCTGGCCTATCCTCTACTGTCATTATATTACCCCGGTCTACCATCTACTGTTATTATATTACCCTCTACTGCCAATATATTACCATGGTCGACCATCTACTGTCATTATATTACCCTGGTCTACATCTACTGTCATTATATTACTCTGGTCTACCATCTACTGTGATTATATTACCCTGGTCTACCATTTACTGTCATTATATTACACTAGTCTACCATCTACTGTCATTATATTAACCTGGTCTACCATCTACTGTCATTATATTACCCTGGTCTACCACCTACTGTCATTATATACCTGGTCTCCCACCTACTGTCATTATATTACCCTGGTCTACCCTCTACTGTCATTATATTACCCTGGTCTATCTACTGTCTTTATATTACCCTGGTCTACCATCTACTGTCATTATATTACCCTGGTCTACCATCTACTGTCATTATATTACCCTGTTCTACCATCTACTGCCATTATATTACCCTGGTCTACCATCTACTGTCATTATATTACCCTGGTCTACCACCTACTGTCATTATAATAACCTGGTCTACCATCTACTGTCATTATATTACCCTGTTCTACCATCTACTGTCATTTTATTACCCTGGTCTACAATCTACTGTCACTATATTACCCTGGTCTACCATCTATTGTCATTATATTACCCTGCTCTACCATCTACTGAGACTATATTACCCTCTACTGTCATTATATTACCCTGGTCTACCATCTACTGTGACTATATTACCATCTACTGTCATTATATTACCCTGTTCTACCATCGACTGTCATTTTATTACCCTGGTCTATCCTCTACTGTCATTATATTACCCTGGTCTACTGTCATTATATTACCCTGGTCTACCATCTACTGTCATTATATTACCCTGGTCTACCATCTACTGTCATTATATTACCCTGGTCTACCATCTACTGTCATTATATTACCCTGGTCTACCATCTACTGTCATTATATTACCCTGGTCTACCATCTACTGTCATTATATTACCCTCTACTGTCATTATATTACCTGGTCTACCATCTACTGTCATTATATTACCCTGGTCTACCATCTACTGTCATTATATTAACCTAGTCTACCATCTACTGTCATTATATTACCCTGGTCTACCATCTACTGTCATTATATTACACTGGTCTACCATCTACTGTCATTATATTACCCTGGTCTACCATCTACTGTCATTATATTACCCTGGTCTACCCATCTACTGTCATTATATTACCCTGGTCTACCATCTACTGTCATTATATTACCTGGTCTACCATCTACTGTCATTATATTACCCTGGTCTACCATCTACTGTCATTATATTACCCTGGTCTACCATCTACTGTCATTATATTGCCCTGGTCTACCATCTACTGTCATTATATTACCCTGGTCTACTATCTACTGTCATTATATTACCCTGGTCTTCCCTATACTGTCATTATATTACCCTGGTCTACCATCTACTGTCATTATATTACCCTGGTCTACCATCTACTGTCATTATATTACCCTGGTCTACCTTCTACTGTCATTATATTACCCTGGTCTACCATCTACTGTCATTATATTACCTGGTCTACCATCTACTGTCATTATATTACCCTGGTCTCTACTGTCATTATATTACCCTTGTCTACCATCTACTGTCATTATATTACCCTGTCTACCATCTACTGTCATTATATTACCCTGTTCTACCATCTTCTGTCATTATATTAACCTGGTCTACAATCTACTGTCTATATTACCCTGGTCTACCATCTACTGTCATAATATTAACCTGGTCTACCATCTACAGTCATTATATTACCCTGGTCTACCATCTACTGTCATTATATTACCCTGGTCTACCATCTACTGTCATTATATTACCCTGTTCTACCATCTACTGTCATTTTATTACCCTGGTCTACAATCTACTGTCACTATATTACCCTGGTCTACCATCTATTGTCATTATATTACCTTGGTCTACCATCTACTGTCATTATATGACCCTCTACTGTCATTATATTACCCTGGTCTACCCTCTACTGTCATTATATTACCCTGGTCTACCATCTACTGTCATTATATTACCCTGGTCAATCTACTGTCATTATATTACCCTGGCCTACCCTCTACTGTCATTATATTACCCTGGTCTACCATCTACTGTCATTATATTACACTCTACTGTCATTATATTACCCTGGTCTACCATCTACTGTCATTATATTACCCTGGTCAACCATCTACTGTCATTATATTACCCTGGTCTACCATCTACTGTCATTATATTACCCTGGTCTACCTTCTACTGCCATTATATTAACCTAGTCTACCATCTACAGTCACTATATTACCCTGGTCTACCATCTACTGTCATTATATTACCCTGGTCTACCATCTACTGTCATTATATTACCGTCTACTGTCATTATATTACCCTGGTCTACCATCTATTGTCATTATATTACCCTGGTCTACCATCTACTGTCATTATATTACGCTTTTCTACCTTCTATTGTCATTATATTAACCTGGTCTACCATCAACTGTCACTATATTACCCTCTACTGTCATTGTATTACCCTGGTCTACCATCTACTGTCATTATATTACCCTGGTCTACAATCTACTGTCAATATATTACCCTGGTCTACAATCTACTGTCATTATATTACCCTGGTCTACCCTCTACTGTCATTATATTAGCCTGGTCTACCATCTACTGTCATTATATTACACTCTACTGTCATTATATTACCCTGGTCTACCCTCTACTGTCATTTTATTACCCTGGTCTACCATCTACTGTCATTATATTACCCTGGTCTACCTTCTACTGCCATTATATTAACCTAGTCTACCATCTACAGTCACTATATTACCCTGGTCTACACTGTACTGTCATTATATTACCCTGGTCTACCATCTACTGTCATTATATTACCGTCTACTGTCATTATATTACCCTGGTCTACCATCTACTGTCATTATATTACCCTGGTCTACAATCTACTGTCACTATATTACCCTGGTCTAAACTCTACTGCCATTATATTACCCTGGTCTACCATCTACTGTCATTATATTACCCTGGTATACCATCTACTGTCATTATATTGACCTGGTCTACCATCTACTGTCATTATATTAACCTGGTCTACCATCTACTATCAATATATTACCCTGGTCTACCATCTACTGTCATTATATTACCCTGGCCTACCCTCTACTGTCATTATATTACCCCTGGTCTACCATCTACTGTTATTATATTACCCTCTACTGCCAATATATTACCATGGTCGACCATCTACTGTCATTATATTACCCTGGTCTACATCTACTGTCATTATATTACTCTGGTCTACCATCTACTGTGAATATATTACCCTGGTCTACCATTTACTGTCATTATATTACACTAGTCTACCATCTACTGTCATTATATTAACCTGGTCTACCATCTACTGTCATGATATTACCCTGGTCTACCACCTACTGTCATTATATTAACCTGGTCTACCACCTACTGTCATTATATTACCCTGGTCTACCCTCTACTGTCATTATATTACCCTCTACTGTCTTTATATTACCCTGGTCTACCATCTACTGTCATTATATTACCCTGGTCTACCATCTACTGTCATTATATTACCCTGTTCTACCATCTACTGCCATTATATTACCCTGGTCTACCATCTACTGTCATTATATTACCCTGGTCTACCATCTACTGTCATTATATTAACCTGGTCTACCATCTACTGTCATTATATTACCCTGGTCTACCATCTACTGTCATTATATTACCCTGTTCTACCATCTACTGTCATTTTATTACCCTGGTCTACAATCTACTGTCATTATATTACCCTGGTCTACCATCTATTGTCATTATATTACCCTGTCTACCATCTACTGAGACTATATTACCCCCTCTACTGTCATTATATTACCCTGGTCTACCATCTACTGTCATTATATTATATTACCATCTACTGTCATTATATTACCCTGGTCTACCATCTACTGTCATTTTATTACCCTGGTCTATCCATCTACTGTCATTATATTACCCTGGTCTACTGTCATATATATTACCTGGTCTACCATCTACTGTCATTATATTACCCTGGTCTACCATCTACTGTCCATTATATTACCCTGCTCTACCATCTACTGTCATTATATTACCCTGGTCTACAATCTACTGTCATTATATTACCCTGGCCTACCCTCTACTGTCATTATATTACCCTGGTCTACCCTCTACTGTCATTATATTACCCAGGTCTACCATCTACTGTTATTATATTACCCTCTACTGCCATTATATTACCATGGTCGACCATCTACTGTCATTATATTACCCTGGTCTACATCTACTGTCATTATATTACTCTGGTCTACCATCTACTGTGAATATATTACCCTGGTCTACCATTTACTGTCATTATATTACGCTAGTCTACCATCTACTGTCATTATATTAACCTGGTCTACCATCTACTGTCATGATATTACCCTGGTCTACCACCTACTGTCATTATAATAACCTGGTCTCCCCATCTACTGTCATTATATTACCCTGGTCTACCCTCTACTGTCATTATATTACCCTCTACTGTCTTTATATTACCCTGGTCTACCATCTACTGTCATTATATTACCCTGGTCCTGGTCTACCATCTACTGTCATTATATTACCCTGTTCTACCATCTACTGTCATTATATTACCCTGGTCTACCATCTACTGTCATTATATTACCCTGGTCTACCATCTACTGTCATTATATTAACCTGGTCTACCATCTACTGTCATTATATTACCCTGTTCTACCATCTACTGTCATTTATTACCCTGGTCTACCAATCTACTGTCATTATATTACCCTGGTCTACCATCTATTGTCATTATATTACCCTGCTCTACCATCTACTGAGACTATATTACCCTCTACTGTCATTATATTACCCTGGTCTACCATCTACTGTGACTATATTACCATCTACTGTCATTATATTACCCTGGTCTACCATCTACTGTCATTTTATTACCCTGGTCTACCATCTACTGTCATTATATTACCCTGGTCTACCATCTACTGTCATTATATTAACCTGGTCTACCATCTACTGTCATTATATTACCCTGGTCTACCATCTACTGTCATTATATTACCCTGGTCTACCATCTACTGTCATTATATTACCCTGGCCTACCCTCTACTGTCATTATATTACCCCGGTCTACCATCTACTGTTATTATATTACCCTCTACTGCCATTATATTACCATGGTCGACCATCTACTGTCATTATATTACCCTGGTCTACATCTACTGTCATTATATTACACTAGTCTACCATCTACTGTCATTATATTACCCTGGTCTACCATCTACTGTCATTATATTACACTAGTCTACCATCTACTGTCATTATATTACCCTGGTCTACCATCTACTGTCATTATATTACCCTGGTCTACCCTCTACTGTCATTATATTACCCTGGTCTACCATCTACTGTCAATATATTACCGTCTACTGTCATTATATTACCCTGGTCTACCATCTACTGTCATTATATTACCCTGGTCTACCATCTACTGTCATTATATTGCCCTGGTCTACCATCTACTGTCATTATATTACCCTGTTCTACTATCTACTGTCATTATATTACCCTGGTCTACCATCTGCTGTCATTATATTACCCTGGTCTTCCCTATACTGTCATTATATTACCCTGGTCTACCATCTACTGTCATTATATTAACCTGGTCTACCATCTACTGTCATTATATTACCCTGATCTATCCTCTACTGTCATTATATTACCCTGGTCTACCATCTACTGTCATTATATTACCTGGTCTACCATCTACTGTCATTATATTACCCTGGTCTCTACTGTCATTATATTACCCTGGTCTACCATCTACTGTCATTATATTACCCTCTACTGTCATTATATTACCCTGTTCTACCATCTTCTGTCATTATATTAACCTGGTCTACAATCTACTGTCTATATATTACCCTGGTCTACCATCTACTGTCATAATATTAACCTGGTCTACCATCTACTGTCATTATATTACCCTGGTCTTCCACCTACTGTCATTATACTAACCTGGTCTACCATCTACTGTCATTATATTACCCTGGTCTACCATCTATTGTCATTATATTACCCTGGTCTACCATCTACTGTCATTATATTACCCTGGCCTACCCTCTACTGTCATTATATTACCCTGGTCTACCATCTACTGTCATTATATGACCCTCTACTGTCATTATATTACCCTGGTCTACCATCTACTGTCATTATATTACCCTGCTCTACCATCTACTGTCATTATATTACCCTGGTCTACAATCTACTGTCATTATATTACCCTGGCCTACCCTCTACTGTCATTATATTACCCTGGTCTACCATCTACTGTCATTATATTACACTCTACTGTCATTATATTACCCTGGTCTACCATCTACTGTCATTATATTACCCTGGTCAACCATCTACTGTCATTATATTACCCTGGTCTACCATCTACTGTCATTATATTACCCTGGTCTACCTTCTACTGCCATTATATTAACCTAGTCTACCATCTACAGTCACTATATTACCCTGGTCTACACTGTACTGTCATTATATTACCCTGGTCTACCATCTACTGTCATTATATTACCGTCTACTGTCATTATATTACCCTGGTCTACCATCTATTGTCATTATATTACCCTGGTCTACCATCTACTGTCATTATATTACCCTGGCCTACCCTCTACTGTCATTATATTACCCTGGTCTACCATCTACTGTCATTATATGACCCTCTACTGTCATTATATTACCCTGGTCTACCATCTACTGTCATTATATTACCCTGCTCTACCATCTACTGTCATTATATTACCCTGGTCTACAATCTACTGTCATTATATTACCCTGGCCTACCCTCTACTGTCATTATATTACCCTGGTCTACCATCTACTGTCATTATATTACACTCTACTGTCATTATATTACCCTGGTCTACCATCTACTGTCATTATATTACCCTGGTCAACCATCTACTGTCATTATATTACCCTGGTCTACCTTCTACTGCCATTATATTAACCTAGTCTACCATCTACAGTCACTATATTACCCTGGTCTACACTGTACTGTCATTATATTACCCTGGTCTACCATCTACTGTCATTATATTACCGTCTACTGTCATTATATTACCCTGGTCTACCATCTACTGTCATTATATTACCCTGGTCTACAATCTACTGTCACTATATTACCCTGGTCTAAACTCTACTGCCATTATATTACCCTGGTCTACCATCTACTGTCATTATATTACCCTGGTATACCATCTACTGTCATTATATTGACCTGGTCTACCATCTACTGTCATTATATTAACCTGGTCTACCATCTACTATCAATATATTACCCTGGTCTACCATCTACTGTCATTATATTACCCTGGCCTACCCTCTACTGTCATTATATTACCCCGGTCTACCATCTACTGTTATTATATTACCCTCTACTGCCATTATATTACCATGGTCGACCATCTACTGTCATTATAATACCCTGGGCTACATCTACTGTCAATATATTACTCTGGTCTACCATCTACTGTGAATATATTACCCTGGTCTACCATTTACTGTCATTATATTACATTAGTCTACCATCTACTGTCATTATATTACCCTGGTCTACCATCTACTGTCATTATATTACCCTGGTCTACCCTCTACTGTCATTATATTACCCTGGTATACCATCTACTGTCATTATATTACCGTCTACTGTCATTATATTACCCTGGTCTACCATCTACTGTCATTATATTACCCTGGTCTACCATCTACTGTCATTATATTACCCTGGTCTACCATCTGCTGTCATTATATTACCCTGGTCTTCCCTATACTGGCATTATATTACCCTGGTCTACCATCTACTGTCATTATATTACCCTGATCTATCCTCTACTGTCATTATATTACCCTGGTCTACCATCTACTGTCATTATATTACCCTGGTCTCTACTGTCATTATATTACCCTGGTCTACCATCTACTGTCATTATATTACCCTCTACTGTCATTATATTACCCTGGTCTACCATCTACTGTCATTATATTACCCTGGCCTACCCTCTACTGTCAATATATTACCCTGGTCTACCATCTACTGTCATTATATTACCCTGGTCTACACTGTACTGTCATTATATTACCCTGGTCTACCATCTACTGTCATTATATTACAGTCTACTGTAATTATATTACCCTGGTCTACCATCTACTGTCATTATATTACCCTGGTCTACAATCTACTGTCACTATAATACCCTGGTCTAAACTCTACTGCCATTATATTACCCTGGTCTACCATCTACTGTCATTATATTACCCTGGTATACCATCTACTGTCATTATATTGACCTGGTCTACCATCTACTGTCATTATATTAACCTGGTCTACCATCTACTATCAATATATTACCCTGGTCTACCATCTACTGTCATTATATTACCCTGGCCTACCCTCTACTGTCATTATATTACCCCGGTCTACCATCTACTGTTATTATATTACCCTCTACTGCCATTATATTACCCTGGTCTACACTGTACTGTCATTATATTACCCTGGTCTACCATCTACTGTCATTATATTACAGTCTACTGTAATTATATTACCCTGGTCTACCATCTACTGTCATTATAATACCCTGGGCTACATCTACTGTCAATATATTACTCTGGTCTACCATCTACTGTGAATATATTACCCTGGTCTACCATCTACTGTCATTATATTACCCTGGTATACCATCTACTGTCATTATATTGACCTGGTCTACCATCTACTGTCATTATATTACCCTGGTCTACCATCTACTGTCATTATATTACCCTGGTCTACCCTCTACTGTCATTATATTACCCTGGTATACCATCTACTGTCATTATATTACCGTCTACTGTCATTATATTACCCTGGTCTTCCCTATACTGTCATTATATTACCCTGGTCTACCATCTACTGTCATTATATTACCCTGGTCTAACATCTACTGTCATTATATTACCCTGGTCTCTACTGTCATTATATTACCCTGGTCTACCATCTACTGTCATTATATTACCCTCTACTGTCATTATATTACCCTGTTCTACCATCTTCTGTCATTATATTAACCTGGTCTACCATCTACTGTCAATATATTACCCTGGTCTACCATCTACTGTCATTATATTAACCTGGTCTACCATCTACTGTCATTATATTACATCTACTGTCATTATATTACCCTGGTCTTCCATCTACTGTCATTATACTAACCTGGTCTACCATCTACTGTCATTATATTACCCTGGTCTACCATCTACTGTCATTATATTACCCTGGCCTACCCTCTACTGTCATTATATTACCCTGGTCTACCATCTACTGTCATTATATTACCATCTACTGTCATTATATTACCCTGCTCTTCCATCTACTGTCATTATATTACCCTGGTCTACAATCTACTGTCATTATATTACCCTGGTCTACCATCTACTGTCATTATATTACCCTCTACTGTCATTATATTACCCTGGTCTACCATCTACTGTCAATATATTACCCTGGTCAACCATCTACTGTCATTATATTACCCTGGTCTACCATCTACTGTCATTATATTACCCTGGTCTACCTTCTACTGCCATTATATTAACCTAGTCTACCATCTACTGTCACTATATTACCCTGGTCTACCCTCTACTGTCATTATATTACCCTGGTCTACCATCTACTGTCATTATATTACCGTCTACTGTCATTATATTACCCTGGTCTACCATCTACTGTCATTATATTACCCTTGTCTAAAATCTACTGTCACTATATTACCCTGGTCTAAACTCTACTGCCATTATATTACCCTGGTCTACCATCTACTGTCATTATATTACCCTGGTATACCATCTACTGTCATTATATTGGCCTGGTCTACCATCTACTGTCATTATATTAACCTGGTCTACCATCTACTGTCAATATATTACCCTGGTCTACCATCTACTGTCATTATATTACCCTGGCCTACCCTCTACTGTCATTATATTACCCCGGTCTACCATCTACTGTTATTATATTACCCTCTACTGCCATTATATTACCATGGTCGACCATCTACTGTCATTATATTACCCTGGTCTACATCTACTGTCATTATATTACTCTGGTCTACCATCTACTGTGAATATATTACCCTGGTCTACCATTTACTGTCATTATATTACACTAGTCTACCGTCTACTGTCATTATATTACCCTGGTCTACCATATACTGTCATTATATTACCCTGGTCTACCATCTACTGTCATTACATTACCCTGGTATACCATCTACTGTCATTATATTACCGTCTACTGTCATTATATTACCCTGGTCTACCATCTACTGTCAATATATTACCCTGGTCTACCATCTACTGTCATAATATTAACCTGTTCTACCATCTACTGTCATTATATTACCCTGGTCTTCCATCTACTGTCATTATACTAACCTGGTCTACCATCTACTGTCATTATATTACCCTGGTCTACCATCTACTGTCATTATATTACCGTCTACTGTCATTATATTACCCTGGTCTAAAATCTACTGTCACTATATTACCCTGGTCTAAACTCTACTGCCATTATATTCCCCTGTTCTACCATCTACTGTCATTATATTACCCTGGTATACCATCTACTGTCATTATATTACCGTCTACTGTCATTATATTACCCTGGTCTACCATCTACTGTCATTATATTACCCTTGTCTAAAATCTACTGTCACTATATTACCCTGGTCTAAACTCTACTGCCATTATATTACCCTGGTCTACCATCTACTGTCATTATATTACCCTGGTATACCATCTACTGTCATTATATTGACCTGGTCTACCATCTACTGTCATTATATTAACCTGGTCTACCATCTACTGTCAATATATTACCCTGGTCTACCATCTACTGTCATTATATTACCCTGGCCTACCCTCTACTGTCATTATATTACCCCGGTCTACCATCTACTGTTATTATATTACCCTCTACTGCCATTATATTACCATGGTCTACCATCTACTGGCATTATATTACCCTGGTCTCTACGGTCATTATATTACCCTGGTCTACCATCTATTGTCATTATATTACCCTCTACTGTCATTATATTACCCTGTTCTACCATCTTCTGTCATTATATTAACCTGGTCTACCATCTACTGTCAATATATTACCCTGGTCTACCATCTACTGTCATAATATTAACCTGTTCTACCATCTACTGTCATTATATTACCCTGGTCTTCCATCTACTGTCATTATACTAACCTGGTCTACCATCTACTGTCATTATATTACCCTGGTCTACCATCTACTGTCATTATATTACCCTGGTCTACCATCTACTGTCATTATATTACCCAGGCCTAACCTCTACTGTCATTATATTACCCTGGTCTACCATCTACTGTCATTATATTACCATCTACTGTCATTATATTACCCTGCTCTTCCATCAACTGTCATTATATTACCCTGGTCTACAATCTACTGTCATTATATTACACTGGCCTACCCTCTACTGTCATTATATTACCCTGGTCTACCATCTACTGTCATTATATTACCCTCTACTGTCATTATATTACCCTGGTCTACCATCTACTGTCATTATATTACCCTGGTCTAAAATCTACTGTCACTATATTACCCTGGTCTAAACTCTACTGCCATTATATTACCCTGGTCTACCATCTACTGTCATTATATTACCCTGGTATACCATCTACTGTCATTATATTGACCTGGTCTACCATCTACTGTCATTATATTACCCTGGTCTACCATCTACTGTCATTATATTACCCTGGCCTACCCTCTACTGTCAATATATTACCCCGGTCTACCATCTATTGTCATTATATTACCCTCTACTGTCATTATATTACCCTGGTCTACCATCTACTGTCATTATATTACCCTGGTCTACCATCTACTGTCATTATATTACTCTGGTCTACCATCTACTGTGAATATATTACCCTGGTCTACCATTTACTGGCATTATATTACACTAGTCTACCATCTACTGTCATTATATTGCCCTGGTCTACCATCTACTGTCATTATATTACCCTGGTATACCATCTACTGTCATTATATTACCGTCTACTGTCATTATATTACCCTGGTCTACCATCTACTGTCATTATATTACCCTGGTCTACCATCTACTGTCATTATATTACCCTGATCTACCATCTGCTGTCATTATATTACCCTGGTCTTCCCTACACTGTCATTATATTACCCTGTTCTACCATCTACTGTCATTATATTACCCTGATCTATCCTCTACTGTCATTATATTACCCTGGTCTACCATCTACTGTCATTATATTACCCTGGTCTACCATCTACTGTCATTATATTACCCTCTACTGTCATTATATTACCCTGTTCTACCATCTTCTGTCATTATATTAACCTGGTCTACCATCTACTGTCAATATATTACCCTGGTCTACCATCTACTGTCATTATATTACCCTGGCCTACCCTCTACTGTCAATATATTACCCCGGTCTACCATCTACTGTTATTATATTACCCTCTACTGCCATTATATTACCATGGTCGACCATCTACTGTCATTATATTACCCTGGTCTACATCTACTGTCATTATATTACTCTGGTCTACCATCTACTGTCATTATATTACCCTGGTCTACCATCTACTGGCATTATATTACCCTGGTCTCTACTGTCATTATATTACCCTGGTCTACCATCTATTGTCATTATATTACCCTCTACTGTCATTATATTACCCTGTTCTACCATCTTCTGTCATTATATTAACCTGGTCTACCATCTACTGTCAATATATTACCCTGGTCTACCATCTACTGTCATAATATTAACCTGTTCTACCATCTACTGTCATTATATTACCCTGGTCTTCCATCTACTGTCATTATACTAACCTGGTCTACCATCTACTGTCATTATATTACCCTGGTCTACCATCTACTGTCATTATATTACCCTGGTCTACCATCTACTGTCATTATATTACCCTGGCCTACCCTCTACTGTCATTATATTACCCTGGTCTACCATCTACTGTCATTATATTACCATCTACTGTCATTATATTACCCTGCTCTTCCATCTACTGTCATTATATTACCCTGGTCTACCATCTACTGTCATTATATTACCCTCTACTGTCATTATATTACCCTGGTCTACCATCTACTGTCATTATATTACCCTGGTCTAAAATCTACTGTCACTATATTACCCTGGTCTAAACTCTACTGCCATTATATTACCCTGGTCTACCATCTACTGTCATTATATTACCCTGGTATACCATCTACTGTCATTATATTACCCTGGTCTACCATCTGCTGTCATTATATTACCCTGGTCTTCCCTACACTGTCATTATATTACCCTGTTCTACCATCTACTGTCATTATATTACCCTGGTCTACCATCTACTGTCATTATATTACCCTGGCCTAACCTCTACTGTCATTATATTACCCTGGTCTACCATCTACTGTCATTATATTACCATCTACTGTCATTATATTACCCTGCTCTTCCATCTACTGTCATTATATTACCCTGGTCTACAATCTACTGTCATTATATTACACTGGCCTACCCTCTACTGTCATTATATTACCCTGGTCTACCATCTACTGTCATTATATTACCCTCTACTGTCATTATATTACCCTGGTCTACCATCTACTGTCATTATATTACCCTGGTCTAAAATCTACTGTCACTATATTACCCTGGTCTAAACTCTACTGCCATTATATTACCCTGGTCTACCATCTACTGTCATTATATTACCCTGGTATACCATCTACTGTCATTATATTGACCTGGTCTACCATCTACTGTCATTATATTACCCTGGTCTACCATCTACTGTCATTATATTACCCTGGCCTACCCTCTACTGTCAATATATTACCCCGGTCTACCATCTACTGTTATTATATTACCCTCTACTGCCATTATATTACCATGGTCGACCATCTACTGTCATTATATTACCCTGGTCTACATCTACTGTCATTATATTACTCTGGTCTACAATCTACTGTGAATATATTACCCTGGTCTACCATTTACTGGCATTATATTACACTAGTCTACCATCTACTGTCATTATATTGCCCTGGTCTACCATCTACTGTCATTATATTACCCTGGTATACCATCTACTGTCATTATATTACCGTCTACTGTCATTATATTACCCTGGTCTACCATCTACTGTCATTATATTACCCTGGTCTACCATCTGCTGTCATTATATTACCCTGGTCTTCCCTACACTGTCATTATATTACCCTGTTCTACCATCTACTGTCATTATATTACCCTGATCTATCCTCTACTGTCATTATATTACCCTGGTCTACCATCTACTGTCATTATATTACCCTGGTCTACCATCTACTGGCATTATATTACCCTGGTCTCTACTGTCATTATATTACCCTGGTCTACCATCTATTGTCATTATATTACCCTCTACTGTCATTATATTACCCTGTTCTACCATCTTCTGTCATTATATTAACCTGGTCTACCATCTACTGTCAATATATTACCCTGGTCTACCATCTACTGTCATAATATTAACCTGTTCTACCATCTACTGTCATTATATTACCCTGGTCTTCCATCTACTGTCATTATACTAACCTGGTCTACCATCTACTGTCATTATATTACCCTGGTCTACCATCTACTGTCATTATATTACCCTGGTCTACCATCTACTGTCATTATATTACCCTGGCCTACCCTCTACTGTCATTATATTACCCTGGTCTACCATCTACTGTCATTATATTACCATCTACTGTCATTATATTACCCTGCTCTTCCATCTACTGTCATTATATTACCCTGGTCTACCATCTACTGTCATTATATTACCCTCTACTGTCATTATATTACCCTGGTCTACCATCTACTGTCATTATATTACCCTGGTCTAAAATCTACTGTCACTATATTACCCTGGTCTAAACTCTACTGCCATTATATTACCCTGGTCTACCATCTACTGTCATTATATTACCCTGGTATACCATCTACTGTCATTATATTGACCTGGTCTACCATCTACTGTCATTATATTACCCTGGTCTACCATCTACTGTCATTATATTACCCTGGCCTACTCTCTACTGTCATTATATTACCCCGGTCTACCATCTACTGTTATTATATTACCCTCTACTGCCATTATATTACCATGGTCGACCATCTACTGTCATTATGTTACCCTGGTCTACATCTACTGTCATTATATTACTCTGGTCTACCATCTACTGTGAATATATTACCCTGGTCTACCATTTACTGGCATTATATTACACTAGTCTACCATCTACTGTCATTATATTGCCCTGGTCTACCATCTACTGTCATTATATTACCCTGGTATACCATCTACTGTCTGTTATATTACCTGGTCTCTACTGTCATTATATTACCCTGGTCTACCATCTACTGTCATTATATTACCCTGGTCTACCATCTACTGTCATTATATTACCCTGGTCTACCATCTGCTGTCATTATATTACCCTGTCTTCCCTATACTGTCATTATATTACCCTGGTCTACCATCTACTGTCATTATATTACCCTGATCTATCCTCTACTGTCATTATATTACCCTGGTCTACCATCTACTGTCATTATATTACCCTGGTCTACCATCTACTGTCATTATATTACCCTGGTCTCTACTGTCATTATATTACCCTGGTCTACCATCTACTGTCATTATATTACCCTCTACTGTCATTATATTACCCTGTTCTACCATCTTCTGTCATTATATTAACCTGGTCTACCATCTACTGTCAATATATTACCCTGGTCTACCATCTACTGTCATAATATTAACCTGGTCTACCATCTACTGTCATTATATTACCCTGGTCTTCCATCTACTGTCATTATACTAACCTGGTCTACCATCTACTGTCATTATATTACCCTGGTCTACCATCTACTGTCATTATATTACCCTGGTCTACCATCTACTGTCATTATATTACCCTGGTCTACCCTCTACTGTCATTATATTACCCTGGTCTACCATCTACTGTCATTATATTACCATCTACTGTCATTATATTACCCTGCTCTTCCATCTACTGTCATTATATTACCCTGGTCCACAATCTACTGTCATTATATTACCCTGGCCTACCCTCTACTGTCATTATATTACCCTGGCCTACCCTCTACTGTCATTATATTACCCTCTACTGTCATTATATTACCCTGGTCTACCATCTACTGTCATGATATTACCCTGGTCAACCATCTACTGTCATTATATTACCCTTGTCTAACATCTACTGTCATTATATTACCCTGGTCTACCTTCTACTGCCATTATATTAACCTAGTCTACCATCTACTGTCATTATATTACTGCCTACTGTCATTATATTACCCTGGTCTACCATCTCTGTCATTATATTACCCTGGTCTAAAATCTACTGCCACTATATTACCCTGGTCTAAACTCTACTGCCATTATATTACCCTGGTCTACCATCTACTGTCATTATATTACCCTGGTATACCATCTACTGTCATTATATTGACCTGGTCTACCATCTACTGTCATTGTATTAACCTGGTCTACCATCTACTGTCAATATATTACCCTGGTCTACCATCTACTGTCATTATATTACCCTGGCCTACCCTCTACTGTCATTATATTACCCCGGTCTACCATCTACTGTTAATATATTACCCTCTACTGCCATTATATTACCATGGTCGACCATCTACTGTCATTATATTACCCTGGTCTACATCTACTGTCATTATATTACTCTGGTCTACCATCTACTGTGAATATATTACCCTGGTCTACCATCTACTGTCATTATATTACCCTGGTCTACCATCTACTGTCATTATATTACCCTGGTATACCATCTACTGTCATTATATTACTGTCTACTGTCATTATATTACCCTGGTCTACCATCTACTGTCATTATATTACCCTGGTCTACCATCTACTGTCATTATATTACCCTGGTCTACCATCTGCTGTCATTATATTACCCTGGTCTTCCCTATACTGTCATTATATTACCCTGGTCTACCATCTACTGTCATTATATTACCCTGATCTATCCTCTACTGTCATTATATTACCCTGGTCTACCATCTACTGTCATTATATTACCCTGGTCTACCATCTACTGTCATTATATTACCCTGGTCTCTACTGTCATTATATTACCCTGGTCTACCATCTACTGTCATTATATTACCCTCTACTGTCATTATATTACCCTGTTCTACCATCTTCTGTCATTATATTAACCTGGTCTACCATCTACTGTCAATATATTACCCTGGTCTACCATCTACTGTCATAATATTAACCTGGTCTACCATCTACTGTCATTATATTACCCTGGTCTTCCATCTACTGTCATTATACTAACCTGGTCTACCATCTACTGTCATTATATTACCCTGGTCTACCATCTACTGTCATTATATTACCCTGGTCTACCATCTACTGTCATTATATTACCCTGGCCTACCCTCTACTGTCATTATATTACCCTGGTCTACCATCTACTGTCATTATATTACCATCTACTGTCATTATATTACCCTGGCCTACCCTCTACTGTCATTATATTACCCTGGTCCACAATCTACTGTCATTATATTACCATGGCCTACCCTCTACTGTCATTATATTACCCTGGTCTACCATCTACTGTCATTATATTACCCTCTACTGTCATTATATTACCCTGGTCTACCATCTACTGTCATTATATTACCCTGGTCAACCATCTACTGTCATTATATTACCCTTGTCTACCATCTACTGTCATTATATTACCCTGGTCTACCTTCTACTGCCATTATATTAACCTAGTCTACCATCTACTGTCACTATATTACCCTGGTCTACCCTCTACTGTCATTATATTACCCTGGTCTACCATCTACTGTCATTATATTACTGCCTACTGTCATTATATTACCCTGGTCTACCATCTCTGTCATTATATTACCCTGGTCTAAAATCTACTGCCACTATATTACCCTGGTCTAAACTCTACTGCCATTATATTACCCTGGTCTACCATCTACTGTCATTATATTACCCTGGTATACCATCTACTGTCATTATATTGACCTGGTCTACCATCTACTGTCATTATATTAACCTGGTCTACCATCTACTGTCAATATATTACCCTGGTCTACCATCTACTGTCATTATATTACCCTGGCCTACCCTCTAATGTCATTATATTACCCCGGTCTACCATCTACTGTTATTATATTACCCTCTACTGCCATTATATTACCATGGTTGACCATCTACTGTCATTATATTACCCTGGTCTACATCTACTGTCATTATAATACTCTGGTCTACCATCTACTGTGAATATATTACCCTGGTCTACCATTTACTGGCATTATATTACACTAGTCTACCATCTACTGTCATTATATTACCCTGGTCTACCATCTACTGTCATTATATTATCCTGGTCTACCCTCTACTGTCATTATATTACCCTGGTATACCATCTACTGTCATTATATTACCGTCTACTGTCATTATATTACCCTGGTCTACCATCTGCTGTCATTATATTACCCTGGTCTTCCCTATACTGTCATTATATTACCCTGGCCTACCATCTACTGTCATTATATTACCCTGATCTATCCTCTACTGTCATTATATTACCCTGGTCTACCAGCTACTGTCATTATATTACCCTGGTCTACCATCTACTGTCATTATATTACCCTGGTCTCTACTGTCATTATATTACCCTGGTCTACCATCTACTGTCATTATATTACCCTCTACTGTCATTATATTACCCTGTTCTACCATCTTCTGTCATTATATTAACCTGGTCTACCATCTACTGTCAATATATTACCCTGGTCTACCATCTACTGTCATAATATTAACCTGGTCTACCATCTACTGTCATTATATTACCCTGGTCTTCCATCTACTGTCATTATACTAACCTGATCTACCATCTACTGTTATTATATTACCCTGGCCTACCCTCTACTGTCATTATATTACCCTGGTCTACCATCTACTGTGATTATATTACCATCTACTGTCATTATATTACCCTGCTCTTCCATCTACTGTCATTATATTACCCTGGTCCACAATCTACTGTCATTATATTACCATGGCCTACCCTCTACTGTCATTATATTACCCTGGTCTACCATCTACTGTCATTATATTACCCTCTACTGTCATTATATTACCCTGGTCTACCATATACTGTCATTATATTACCCTGGTCAACCATCTACTGTCATTATATTACCCTTGTCTACCATCTACTGTCATTATATTACCCTGGTCTACCTTCTACTGCCATTATATTAACCTAGTCTACCATCTACTGTCACTATATTACCCTGGTCTACCCTCTACTGTCATTATATTACCCTGGTCTACCATCTACTGTCAATATATTACCCTGGTCTACCATCTACTGTCATAATATTAACCTGGTCTACCATCTACTGTCATTATATTACCCTGGTCTTCCTTCTACTGTCATTATACTAACCTGGTCTACCATCTACTGTCATTATATTACCCTGGTCTACCATCTACTGTCATTATATTACCCTGGCCTACCCTCTACTGTAATTATATGACCCTGGTGTACCATCTACTGTCATTATATTACCCTCTACTGTCATTATATTACCCTGTTCTACCATCTTCTGTCATTATATTAACCTGGTCTACCATCTACTGTCAATATATTACCCTGGTCTACCATCTACTGTCATAATATTAACCTGGTCTACCATCTACTGTCATTATATTACCCTGCTCTTCCATCTACTGTCATTATATTACCCTGGTCTACAATCTACTGTCATTATATTACCCTGGCCTACCCTCTACTGTCATTATATTACCCTGGTCTACCATCTACTGTCATTATATTACCCTTGTCTACCATCTACTGTCATTATATTACCCTGGTCTACCTTCTACTGCCATTATATTAACCTAGTCTACCATCTACTGTCACTATATTACCCTGGTCTACCCTCTACTGTCATTATATTACCCTGGTCTACCATCTACTGTCATTATATTACTGCCTACTGTCATTATATTACCCTGGTCTACCATCTCTGTCATTATATTACCCTGGTCTAAAATCTACTGCCACTATATTACCCTGGTCTAAACTCTACTGCCATTATATTACCCTGGTCTACGATCTACTGTCATTATATTACCCTGGTGTACCATCTACTGTCATTATATTGACCTGGTCTACCATCTACTGTCATTATATTAACCTGGTCTACCATCTACTGTCAATATATTACCCTGGTCTACCATCTACTGTCATTATATTACCCTGGCCTACCCTCTAATGTCATTATATTACCCCGGTCTACCATCTACTGTTATTATATTACCCTCTACTGCCATTATATTACCATGGTCGACCATCTACTGCCATTATATTACCCTGGTCTACATCTACTGTCATTATAATACTCTGGTCTACCATCTACTGTGAATATATTACCCTGGTCTACCATTTACTGGCATTATATTACACTAGTCTACCATCTACTGTCATTATATTACCCTGGTCTACCATCTACTGTCATTATATTACCCTGGTCTTCCATCTGCTGTCATTATATTACCCTGGTCTTCCCTATACTGTCATTATATTACCCTGGCCTACCATCTACTGTCATTATATTACCCTGATCTATCCTCTACTGTCATTATATTACCCTGGTCTACCATCTACTGTCATTATATTACCCTGGTCTACCATCTACTGTCATTATATTACCCTGGTCTCTACTGTCATTATATTACCCTGGTCTACCATCTACTGTCATTATATTACCCTCTACTGTCATTATATTACCCTGTTCTACCATCTTCTGTCATTATATTAACCTGGTCTACCATCTACTGTCAATATATTACCCTGGTCTACCATCTACTGTCATAATATTAACCTGGTCTACCATCTACTGTCATTATATTACCCTGGTCTTCCATCTACTGTCATTATACTAACCTGATCTACCATCTACTGTTATTATATTACCCTGGCCTACCCTCTACTGTCATTATATTACCCTGGTCTACCATCTACTGTGATTATATTACCATCTACTGTCATTATATTACCCTGCTCTTCCATCTACTGTCATTATATTACCCTGGTCCACAATCTACTGTCATTATATTACCATGGCCTACCCTCTACTGTCATTATATTACCCTGGTCTACCATCTACTGTCATTATATTACCCTCTACTGTCATTATATTACCCTGGTCAACCATCTACTGTCATTATATTACCCTTGTCTACCATCTACTGTCATTATATTACCCTGGTCTACCTTCTACTGCCATTATATTAACCTAGTCTACCATCTACTGTCACTATATTACCCTGGTCTACCCTCTACTGTCATTATATTACCCTGGTCTACCATCTACTGTCAATATATTACCCTGGTCTACCATCTACTGTCATAATATTAACCTGGTCTACCATCTACTGTCATTATATTACCCTGGTCTTCCATCTACTGTCATTATACTAACCTGGTCTACCATCTACTGTCATTATATTACCCTGGTCTACCATCTACTGTCATTATATTACCGTCTACTCTCATTATATTACCCTGGTCTACCATCTACTGTCATTATATTACCCTGGTCTACCATCTTCTGTCATTATATTACCCTGGTCTACCATCTGCTGTCATTATATTACCCTGGTCTTCCCTATACTGTCATTATATTACCCTGGTCTACCATCTACTGTCATTATATTACCCTGATCTATCCTCTACTGTCATTATATTACCCTGGTCTACCATCTACTGTCATTATATTACCCTGGTCTACCATCTACTGTCATTATATTACCCTGGTCTCTACTGTCATTATATTACCCTGGTCTACCATCTACTGTCATTATATTACCCTCTACTGTCATTATATTACCCTGTTCTACCATCTTCTGTCATTATATTAACCTGGTCTACCATCTACTGTCAATATATTACCCTGGTCTACCATCTACTGTCATAATATTAACCTGGTCTACCATCTACTGTCATTATATTACCCTGGTCTTCCATCTACTGTCATTATACTAACCTGGTCTACCATCTACTGTCATTATATTACCCTGGTCTACCATCTACTGTCATTATATTACCCTGGCCTACCCTCTACTGTAATTATATTACCCTGGTGTACCATCTACTGTCATTATATTACCCTCTACTGTCATTATATTACCCTGTTCTACCATCTTCTGTCATTATATTAACCTGGTCTACCATCTACTGTCAATATATTACCCTGGTCTACCATCTACTGTCATAATATTAACCTGGTCTACCATCTACTGTCATTATATTACCCTGCTCTTCCATCTACTGTCATTATATTACCCTGGTCTACAATCTACTGTCATTATATTATCCTGGCCTACCCTCTACTGTCATTATATTACCCTGGTCTACCATCTACTGTCATTATATTACCCTCTACTGTCATTATATTACCCTGGTCTACCATCTACTGTCATTATATTACCCTGGCCTACCCTCTACTGTCATTATATTACCCTGGTCTACCATCTACTGTCATTATATTACCCTGGTCTACACTGTACTGTCATTATATTACCCTGGTCTACCATCTACTGTCATTATATTACAGTCTACTGTAATTATATTACCCTGGTCTACCATCTACTGTCATTATATTACCCTGGTCTACAATCTACTGTCACTATAATACCCTGGTCTAAACTCTACTGCCATTATATTACCCTGGTCTACCATCTACTGTCATTATATTACCCTGGTATACCATCTACTGTCATTATATTGACCTGGTCTACCATCTACTGTCATTATATTAACCTGGTCTAACATCTACTATCAATATATTACCCTGGTCTACCATCTTCTGTCATTATTTTACCCTGGCCTACCCTCTACTGTCATTATATTACCCCGGTCTACCATCTACTGTTATTATATTACCCTCTACTGCCATTATATTACCATGGTCGACCATCTACTGTCATTATAATACCCTGGGCTACATCTACTGTCAATATATTACTCTGGTCTACCATCTACTGTGAATATATTACCCTGGTCTACCATCTACTGTCATTATCTTACCCTGGTATACCATCTACTGTCATTATATTGACCTGGTCTACCATCTACTGTCATTATATTACCCTGGTCTACCATCTACTGTCATTATATTACCCTGGTCTACCCTCTACTGTCATTATATTACCCTGGTATACCATCTACTGTCATTATATTACCGTCTACTCTCATTATATTACCCTGGTCTACCATCTACTGTCATTATATTACCCTGGTCTACCATCTTCTGTCATTATATTACCCTGGTCTACCATCTGCTGTCATTATATTACCCTGGTCTTCCCTATACTGTCATTATATTACCCTGGTCTACCATCTACTGTCATTATATTACCCTGATCTATCCTCTACTGTCATTATATTACCCTGGTCTACCATCTACTGTCATTATATTACCCTGGTCTACCATCTACTGTCATTATATTACCCTGGTCTCTACTGTCATTATATTACCCTGGTCTACCATCTACTGTCATTATATTACCCTCTACTGTCATTATATTACCCTGTTCTACCATCTTCTGTCATTATATTAACCTGGTCTACCATCTACTGTCAATATATTACCCTGGTCTACCATCTACTGTCATAATATTAACCTGGTCTACCATCTACTGTCATTATATTACCCTGGTCTTCCATCTACTGTCATTATACTAACCTGGTCTACCATCTACTGTCATTATATTACCCTGGTCTACCATCTACTGTCATTATATTACCCTGGCCTACCCTCTACTGTCATTATATTACCCTGGTCTACCATCTACTGTCATTATATTACCCTGGTCTACCATCTACTGTCATTATATTACCCTGGTCTACCATCTACTGTCATAATATTAACCTGGTCTACCATCTACTGTCATTATATTACCCTGGTCTTCCATCTACTGTCATTATACTAACCTGGTCTACCATCTACTGTCATTATATTACCCTGGTCTACCATCTACTGTCATTATATTAACCTGGTCTACCCTCTACTGTCATTATATTACCCTGGTCTACTGTCATTATATTACCCTGGTCTACCATCTACTGTCATTATATTACCCTGCTCTACCATCTACTGTCATTATATTACCCTGGTCTACCATCTACTGTCATTATATTACCCTGGTCTACCATCTACTGTCATTATATTACCCTGGTCTACAATCTACTGTCACTATATTACCCTGGTCTAAACTCTACTGCTATTATATTACCCTGGTCTACCCTCTACTGTCATTATATTACCCTGGACTACCATCTACTGTCATTATATTACCCTGGTCTACCATCTACTGTCATTATATTACCCTGGTCTACCATCTACTGTCATTATATTACCCTGGTCTACCATCTACTGTCATTATATTACCCTGGTCTACCATCTACTGTCATTATATTACCCTGGTCTACCATCTACTGTCATTATATTAACCTACCATCTACTGTCATTATATTACCCTGGTCTACCATCTACTGTCATTATATTACCCTGGTCTACCATCTACTGTCATTATATTACCTGGTCTACCATCTACTGTCATTATATTACCCTGGTCTACCATCTACTGTCATTATATTACCCTGGTCTACCATCTACTGTCATTATATTACCTGGTCTACCATCTACTGTCATTATATTACCTGGTCTACCATCTACTGTCATTATATTACCCTGGTCTACCATCTACTGTCATTATATTACCCTGGTCTACCATCTACTGTCATTATATTACCCTGGTCTACCATCTACTGTCATTATATTACCCTGGTCTACCATCTACTGTCATGTCATATATTACCCTGGTCTACCATCTACTGTCATTATATTACCTGGTCTACCATCTACTGTCATTATATTACCCTGGTCTACCATCTACTGTCATTATATTACCCTGGTCTACCATCTACTGTCATTATATTACCCTGGTCTACCATCTACTGTCATTATATTACCCTGGTCTACCATCTACTGTCATTATATTACCCTGGTCTACCATCTACTGTCATTATATTACCCTGGTCTACCATCTACTGTCATTATATTACCCTGGTCTACCATCTACTGTCATTATATTACCCTGGTCTACCATCTACTGTCATTATATTACCCTGGTCTACCATCTACTGTCATTATATTAACCTGGTCTACCATCTACTGTCATTATATTACCCTGGTCTACCATCTACTGTCATTATATTACCCTGGTCTACCATCTACTGTCATTATATTACCCTGGTCTACCATCTACTGTCATTATATTACCCTGGTCTACAATCATCTACCCTGGTGTCTACTGTCATTATATTACCCTGGTCTACCATCTACTGTCATTATATTACCCTGGTCTACTGTCATTATATTCTACTGTCATCTATCATTATTACCTGGTCTACCATCTACTGTCATTATATTACCCTGGTCTACCATCTACTGTCATTATATTACCCTGGTCTACCATCTACTGTCATTATATTACCCTGGTCTACCTTCTACTGTCATTATATTACCCTGGTCTACCATCTACTGTCATTATATTACCCTGGTCTACCATCTACTGTCATTATATTACCCTGGTCTACCATCTACTGTCATTATATTACCTGGTCTACCATCTACTGTCATTATATTACCCTGGTCTACCATCTACTGTCATTATATTACCCTGGTCTACCATCTACTGTCATTCATTATATTACCCTGGTCTACCCTCTACTGTCATTATATTACCCTGTTCTACTGTCATTATATTACCCTGGTCTACCATCTACTGTCATTATATTACCCCCTACCCTCTACTGTCATTATATTACCCTGGTCTACCATCTACTGTCATTATATTACCTGGTCTACCATCTACTGTCATTATATTACCCTGGTCTACCATCTACTGTCATTATATTAACCTGGTCTACCATCTACTGTCATTATATTACCCTGGTCTACCATCTACTGTCATTATATTACCCTGGTCTACCATCTACTGTCATTATATTACCCTGGTCTACCATCTACTGTCATTATATTACCCTGGTCTACCATCTACTGTCATTATATTACCCTGGTCTACCATCTACTGTCATTATATTACCCTGGTCTACTGTCATTATATCTACTGTCATTATATTACCCTGGTCTACCATCTACTGTCATTATATTACCCTGGTCTACCTGGTCTACTGTCATTATATTACCCTGGTCTACCATCTACTGTCATTATATTACCCTGGTCTACCCTCTACTGTCATTATATTACCCTGGTCTACCATCTACTGTCATAATATTACCCTGGTCTACCCTCTGCTGTCATTATATTAACCTGGTCTACCATCTACTGTCATGATATTACCCTGGTCTACCATCTACTGTCATTATATTAACCTGGTCTACCCTCTACTATCATTATATTACCCTGGTCTACTGTCATTATATCTACCCTATTACCCTCTACCATCTACTGTCATTATATTACCCTGGTCTACCATCTACTGTCATTATATTACCCTGGTCTACCATCTACTGTCATTATATTACCCTGGTCTACAATCTACTGTCACTATATTACCCTGGTCTAAACTCTACTGCCATTATATTACCCTGGTCTACCATCTACTGTCACTAGATTACCCTGGTCTACCCTCTACTGTCATTATATTACCCTGGTATACCATCTACTGTCATTATATTAACCTGGTCTACCATCTACTGTCATGATATTACCCTGGTCTACCATCTACTGTCATTGTATTACCCTGGTCTACCCTCTACTGTCATTATATTACCCTGGTCTACTGTCAATATATTACCCTTGTCTACAATCTACTGTCATTATATTACCCTGGTCTACCATCTACTGTCATTATATTACCCTGGTCTACCATATACTGTCATTATATTACCCTGGTCTACCATCTACTGTCATTATATTACCCTGGTCTACCATCTACTGTCATTATATTACCCTGGTCTACCATCTACTGTCATTATATTACCCTGGTCTACCTTCTACTGTCATTATATTACCCTGGTCTACCATCTACTGTCATTATATTAGCCTGGTCTACCCTCTACTGTCATTATATTAACCTGGTCTACCATCTACTGTCATGATATTACCCTGGTCTACCATCTACTGTCATTATATTAACCTGGTCTACAATCTACTGTCACTATATTACCCTGGTCTAAACTCTACTGCCATTATATTACCCTGGTCTACCATCTACTGTCACTAGATTACCCTGGTCTACCCTCTACTGTCATTATATTACCCTGGTCTACCATCTACTGTCATTATATTACCCTGCTCTACCATCTACTGTCATTATATTACCCTGGTCTACCATCTATTGTCATTATATTACCCTGGTCTACCATCTACTGTCATTATATTACCCTGGTCTACCTTCTACTGTCATTATATTACCCTGGTCTACCATCTACTGTCATTATATTAGCCTGGTCTACCCTCTACTGTCATTATATTACCCTGGTCTACCATCTACTGTCATAATATTACCCTGGTCTACCCTCTGCTGTCATTATATTAACCTGGTCTACCATCTACTGTCATGATATTACCCTGGTCTACCATCTACTGTCATTATATTAACCTGGTCTACCATCTACTGTCATTATATTAACCTGGTCTACCCTCTACTGTCATTATATTACCCTGGTCTACTGTCATTATATTACCCTGGTCTACCATCTACTGTAATTATATTACCCTGCTCTACCATCTACTGTCATTATATTACCCTGGTCTACCATCTACTGTCATTATATTACCCTGGTCTACCATCTACTGTCATTATATTACCCTGGTCTACAATCTACTGTCACTATATTACCCTGGTCTAAACTCTACTGCCATTATATTACCCTGGTCTACCATCTACTGTCACTAGATTACCCTGGTCTACCCTCTACTGTCATTATATTACCCTGGTATACCATCTACTGTCATTATATTGACCTGGTCTACCATCTAATGTCATTATATTACTCTGGTCTACCATCTACTGTCATTATATTAACATGGTCTACCCTCTACTGTCATTATATTTCCCTGGTCTACTGTTATATATTACCCTGGTCTACCATCTACTGTCATTATATTACCCTGCTCTACCATCTACTGTCATTATATTACCCTGGTCTACCATCTACTGTCATTATATTACCCTGGTCTACCATCTACTGTCATTATATTACCCTGGTCTATAATCTACTGTCACTATATTACCCTGGTCTAAACTCTACTGCCATTATATTACCCTGGTCTACCATCTACTGTCACTAGATTACCCTGGTCTACCCTCTACTGTCATTATATTACCCTGGTATACCATCTACTGTCATTATATTACCCTTGTGTACCATCTACTGTCACTATATTACCCTGGTCTAAACTCTACTGCCATTATATTACCCTGGTATACCATCTACTGTCATTATATTAACCTGGTCTACCATCTACTGTCATTATATTACCATGGTCTACCATCTACTGTCATTATATTACCCTGGTCTACTGTCATTATATTACCCTGGACTACCATCTACTGTCATTATATTACCCTGCTCTACAATCTACTGTCATTATATTACCCTGGTCTACCATCTACTGTCATTATATTACCCTGGTCTACCTTCTACTGTCATTATATTACCCTGGTCTACCATCCACTGTCATTATATTACCCTCTACTATCATTATATTACCCTGGTCTACCATCTTGTCATAATATTACCCTGGTCTCCCTCTACTGTCATTATATTACCCTGGTCTACCATCTACCGTCATTATATTACCCTCTACTGTAATTATATTACCCTGGTCTACCATCTACCGTCATTATATTACCCTCTACTGTAATTATATTACCCTGGTCTACCCTCTACTGTCACTATATTACCCTGGTCTCCTCTCTACTGTCATTATATTACCATGGTCTACCATCTACTGTCACTATATTACCCTCTACTGTCATTAGATTACCCTGGTCTACCATCTACTGTCACTATATTACCCTGGTCTACCATCTACTGTCATTATATTAACCTGGTCTACCATCTACTGTCATTATATTACCCTGGTCTACCAACTACTGTCATTTTATTACCCTGTTCTACCATCTACTATCATTATATTACCCTGGTCTACCCTCTACTGTCATTATATTACCCTGTTCTACTGTCATTATATTACCCTGGTCTACCATCTACTGTCATTATATTACCCTGGTCTACCCTCTACTGTCATTATATTACCCTGGTATACCATCTACTGTCATTATATTAACCTGGTCTACCATCTACTGTCATGATATTACCCTGGTCTACCATCTACTGTCATTATATTAACCTGGTCTACCATCTACTGTCATTATATTACCATGGACTACCATCTAATTTCATTATATTACCCTGGTCTACCCTCTACTGTCATTATATTACCCTGGTCTACTGTCATTATATTACCCTGGTCTACCATCTACTGTCATTATATTACCCTGCTCTACCATCTACTGTCATTATATTACCCTGGTCTACCATCTACTGTCGTTATATTACCCTGGTCTACCATCTACTGTCATTATATTACCCTGGTCTACCATCTACTGTTACTAGATTACCCTGGTCTACCCTCTACTGTCATTATATTACCCCGGTATACCATCTACTGTCATTATATTAACCTGGTCTACCATCTACTGTCATGATATTACCCTGGTCTACCATCTACTGTCATTGTATTACCCTGGTCTACCCTCTACTGTCATTATATTACCCTGGTCTACTGTCAATATATTACCCTTGTCTACCATCTACTGTCATTATATTACCCTGCTCTACCATCTACTGTCATTATATTACCCTGGTCTACCATCTACTGTCAGTATATTACCCTGGTCTAAACTCTACTGCCATTATATTACCCTGGTCTACCATCTACTGTCACTAGATTACCCTGGTCTACCCTCTACTGTCATTATATTACCCTGGTATACCATCTACTGTCATTATATTGACCTGGTCTACCATCTACTGTCATGATATTACCCTGGTCTACCATATACTGTCATTATATTACTCTGGTCTACCATCTACTGTGATTATATTACCCTGGTCTACCATTTACTGTCATTATATTACCTTGGTCTACCATCTATTGTCATTATATTACCCTGTTCTACCATCTACTGTCACTAGATTACACTGGTCTACCCTCTACTGTCATTATATTAACCTGGTCTACCATCTACTGTCATTATATTACCCTGGTCTACCAACTACTGTCATTTTATTACCCTGTTCTACCATCTACTATCATTATATTACCCTGGTCTACCCTCTACTGTCATTATATTACCCTGTTCTACTGTCATTATATTACCCTGGTCTACCATCTACTGTCATTATATTACCCTGGTCTACCCTCTACTGTCATTATATTACCCTGGTATACCATCTACTGTCATTATATTAACCTGGTCTACCATCTACTGTCATGATATTACCCTGGTCTACCATCTACTGTCATTATATTACCCTGGTCTACCATCTACTGTCATTATATTACCCTGGTCTACCATCTACTGTCATTATATTACCCTGGTCTACCCTCTACTGTCATTATATTACCCTGGTCTACTGTCATTATATTACCCTGGTCTACCATCTACTGTCATTATATTACCCTGCTCTACCATCTACTGTCATTATATTACCCTGGTCTACCATCTACTGTCGTTATATTACCCTGGTCTACCATCTACTGTCATTATATTACCCTGGTCTACCTTCTACTGTCATTATATTACCCTGGTCTACCATCTACTGTCATTATATTACCCTGGTCTACCCTCTACTGTCATTATATTACCCTGGTCTACCATCTACTGTCATAATATTACCCTGGTCTACCCTCTGCTGTCATTATATTAACCTGGTCTACCATCTACTGTCATGATATTACCCTGGTCTACCATCTACTGTCATTATATTAACCTGGTCTACCCTCTACTGTCATTATATTACCCTGGTCTACTGTCATTATATTACCCTGGTCTACCATCTACTGTCATTATATTACCCTGCTCTACCATCTACTGTCATTATATTACCCTGGTCTACCATCTACTGTCATTATATTACCCTGGTCTACCTTCTACTGTCATTATATTACCCTGGTCTACCATCCACTGTCATTATATTACCCTCTACCTCTACTATCATTATATTACCCTGGTCTACCATCTACTGTCATAATATTACCCTGGTCTACCCTCTACTGTCATTATATTACCCTGGTCTACCATCTACCGTCATTATATTACCCTCTACTGTAATTATATTACCCTGGTCTACCATCTACCGTCATTATATTACCCTCTACTGTAATTATATTACCCTGGTCTACCCTCTACTGTCACTATATTACCCTGGTCTCCCTCTACTGTCATTATATTACCATGGTCTACCATCTACTGTCACTATATTACCCTCTACTGTCATTAGATTACCCTGGTCTACCATCTACTGTCACTATATTACCCTGGTCTACCATCTACTGTCATTATATTAACCTGGTCTACCATCTACTGTCATTATATTACCCTGGTCTACCAACTACTGTCATTTTATTACCCTGTTCTACCATCTACTATCATTATATTACCCTGGTCTACCCTCTACTGTCATTATATTACCCTGTTCTACTGTCATTATATTACCCTGGTCTACCATCTACTGTCATTAGATTACCCTGGTCTACCCTCTACTGTTATTATATTACCCTGCTCTACCATCTACTGTCATTATATTACCCTGGTCTACCCTCTACTGTCATTATATTACCCTGTTCTACTGTCATTATATTACCCTGGTCTACCATCTACTGTCACTAGATTACCCTGGTCTAACCTCTACTGTCATTATATTACCCTGGTATACCATCTACTGTCATTATATTAACCTGGTCTACCATCTACTGTCATGATATTACCCTGGTCTACCATCTACTGTCATTGTATTACCCTGGTCTACCCTCTACTGTCATTATATTACCCTGGTCTACTGTCAATATATTACCCTTGTCTACAATCTACTGTCATTATATTACCCTGCTCTACCATCTACTGTCATTATATTACCCTGGTCTACCATCTACTGTCATTATATTACCCTGGTCTACAATCTACTGTCAGTATATTACCCTGGTCTAAACTCTACTGCCATTATATTACCCTGGTCTACCATCTACTGTCACTAGATTACCCTGGTCTACCCTCTACTGTCATTATATTACCCTGGTATACCATCTACTGTCATTATATTGACCTGGTCTACCATCTACTGTCATGATATTACCCTGGTCTACCATATACTGTCATTATATTACTCTGGTCTACCATCTTCTGTGATTATATTACCCTGGTCTACCATTTACTGACATTATATTACCTTGGTCTACCATCTATTGTCATTATATTACCCTGTTCTACCATCTACTGCCATTATATTACCCTGGTCTACCATCTACTGTCACTAGATTACACTGGTCTACCCTCTACTGTCATTATATTACCCTGGTATACCATCTACTGTCATTATATTAACCTGGTCTACCATCTACTGTCATGATATTACCCTGGTCTACCATCTACTGTCATTATATTAACCTGGTCTACCATCTACTGTCATTATATTACCATGGACTACCATCTACTGTCATTATATTACCCTGGTCTACCCCTACTGTCATTATATTACCCTGGTCTACTGTCATTATATTACCCTGGTCTACCATCTACTGTCATTATATTACCCTGGTCTACCATCTACTGTCATTATATTACCCTGGTCTACCATCTACTGTCATTATATTACCCTGGTCTACCATCTACTGTCATTATATTACCCTGGTCTACCATTTCTACTGTCATTATATTACCCTGGTCTACCATTTACTGTCATTATATTAGCCTGGTCTACCCTCTACTGTCATTATATTACCCTGGTCTACCATCTACTGTCATAATATTACCCTGGTCTACCCTCTGCTGTCATTATATTAACCTGGTCTACCATCTACTGTCATGATATTACCCTGGTCTACCATCTACTGTCATTATATTAACCTGGTCTACCATCTACTGTCATTATATTAACCTGGTCTACCCTCTACTGTCATTATATTACCCTGGTCTACTGTCATTATATTACCCTGGTCTACTGTCATTATATTACCCTGGTCTACCATCTACTGTAATTATATTACCCTGCTCTACCATCTACTGTCATTATATTACCCTGGTCTACCATCTACTGTCATTATATTACCCTGGTCTACATCTACTGTCACTATATTACCCTGGTCTAAACTCTACTGCCATTATATTACCCTGGTCTACCATCTACTGTCACTAGATTACCCTGGTCTACCCTCTACTGTCATTATATTACCCTGGTATACCATCTACTGTCATTATATTGACCTGGTCTACCATCTACTGTCATTATATTACTCTGGTCTACCATCTACTGTCATTATATTAACATGGTCTACCCTCTACTGTCATTATATTTCCCTGGTCTACTGTTATATATTACCCTGGTCTACCATCTACTGTCATTATATTACCCTGCTCTACCATCTACTGTCATTATATTACCCTGGTCTACCATCTACTGTCATTATATTACCCTGGTCTACCATCTACTGTCATTATATTACCCTGGTCTATAATCTACTGTCACTATATTACCCTGGTCTAAACTCTACTGCCATTATATTACCCTGGTCTACCATCTACTGTCACTAGATTACCCTGGTCTACCCTCTACTGTCACTAGATTACCCTGGTCTACCCTCTACTGTCATTATATTACCCTGGTATACCATCTACTGTCATTATATTGACCTTGTCTACCATCTACTGTCATTATATTACTCTGGTCTACCATCTACTGTCATTATATTAACATGGTCTACCCTCTACTGTCATTATATTTCCCTGGTCTACTGTTATATATTACCCTGGTCTACCATCTACTGTCATTATATTACCCTGGTATACCATCTACTGTCATTATATTAACCTGGTCTACCATCTACTGGCATGATATTACCCTGGTCTACCATCTACTGTCATTATATTAACCTGGTCTACCATCTACTGTCATTATATTACCATGGTCTACCATCTACTGTCATTATATTACCCTGGTCTACCCTCTACTGTCATTATATTACCCTGGTCTACTGTCATTATATTACCCTGGACTACCATCTACTGTCATTATATTACCCTGCTCTACAATCTACTGTCATTATATTACCCTGGTCTACCATCTACTGTCATTATATTACCCTGGTCTACCTTCTACTGTCATTATATTACCCTGGTCTACCATCCACTGTCATTATATTACCCTCTACTATCATTATATTACCCTGGTCTACCATCTACTGTCATAATATTACCCTGGTCTACCCTCTACTGTCATTATATTACCCTGGTCTACCATCTACCGTCATTATATTACCCTCTACTGTAATTATATTACCCTGGTCTACCATCTACCGTCATTATATTACCCTCTACTGTAATTATATTACCCTGGTCTACCCTCTACTGTCACTATATTACCCTGGTCTCCTCTCTACTGTCATTATATTACCATGGTCTACCATCTACTGTCACTATATTACCCTCTACTGTCATTATATTACCATGGTCTACCATCTACTGTCATTATATTACCCTGGTCTACCCTCTACTGTCATTATATTACCCTGGTCTACTGTCATTATATTACCCTGGACTACCATCTACTGTCATTATATTACCCTGCTCTACAATCTACTGTCATTATATTACCCTGGTCTACCATCTACTGTCATTATATTACCCTGGTCTACCTTCTACTGTCATTATATTACCCTGGTCTACCATCCACTGTCATTATATTACCCTCTACTATCATTATATTACCCTGGTCTACCATCTACTGTCATAATATTACCCTGGTCTACCCTCTACTGTCATTATATTACCCTGGTCTACCATCTACCGTCATTATATTACCCTCTACTGTAATTATATTACCCTGGTCTACCATCTACCGTCATTATATTACCCTCTACTGTAATTATATTACCCTGGTCTACCCTCTACTGTCACTATATTACCCTGGTCTCCTCTCTACTGTCATTATATTACCATGGTCTACCATCTACTGTCACTATATTACCCTCTACTGTCATTAGATTACCCTGGTCTACCATCTACTGTCACTATATTACCCTGGTCTACCATCTACTGTCATTATATTAACCTGGTCTACCATCTACTGTCATTATATTACCCTGGTCTACCAACTACTGTCATGTTATTACCCTGTTCTACCATCTACTATCATTATATTACCCTGGTCTACCCTCTACTGTCATTATATTACCCTGTTCTACTGTCATTATATTACCCTGGTCTACTGTCATTATATTACCCTGGTCTACCATCTACTGTCAATATATTACCCTGCTCTACCATCTACTGTCATTATATTACCCTGGTCTACCATCTACTGTCGTTATATTACCCTGGTCTACCATCTACTGTCATTATATTACCCTGGTCTACCTTCTACTGTCATTATATTACCCTGGTCTACCATCTACTGTCATTATATTACCCTGGTCTACCCTCTACTGTCATTATATTACCCTGGTCTACCATCTACTGTCATAATATTACCCTGGTCTACCCTCTGCTGTCATTATATTAACCTGGTCTACCATCTACTGTCATGATATTACCCTGGTCTACCATCTACTGTCATTATATTAACCTGGTCTACCCTCTACTGTCATTATATTACCCTGGTCTACTGTCATTATATTACCCTGGTCTACCATCTACTGTCATTATATTACCCTGCTCTACCATCTACTGTCATTATATTACCCTGGTCTACCATCTACTGTCATTATATTACCCTGGTCTACCATCTACTGTCATTATATTACCCTGGTCTACAATCTACTGTCACTATATTACCCTGGTCTAAACTCTACTGCCATTATATTACCCTGGTCTACCATCTACTGTCACTAGATTACCCTGGTCTACCCTCTACTGTCATTATATTACCCTGGTATACCATCTACTGTCATTATATTGACCTGGTCTACCATCTACTGTCATGATATTACCCTGGTCTACCATCTACTGTCATTATATTACCCTGGTCTACCATCTACTGTCACTAGATTACACTGGTCTACCCTCTACTGTCATTATATTACCCTGGTATACCATCTACTGTCATTATATTAACCTGGTCTACCATCTACTGTCATGATATTACCCTGGTCTACCATCTACTGTCATTGTATTACCCTGGTCTACCCTCTACTGTCATTATATTACCCTGGTCTACTGTCAATATATTACCCTTGTCTACAATCTACTGTCATTATATTACCCTGCTCTACCATCTACTGTCATTATATTACCCTGGTCTACCATCTACTGTCATTATATTACCCTGGTCTACAATCTACTGTCAGTATATTACCCTGGTCTAAACTCTACTGCCATTATATTACCCTGGTCTAACATCTACTGTCACTAGATTACCCTGGTCTACCCTCTACTGTCATTATATTACCCTGGTATACCATCTACTGTCATTATATTGACCTGGTCTACCATCTACTGTCATGATATTACCCTGGTCTACCATAAACTGTCATTATATTACTCTGGTCTACCATCTACTGTGATTATATTACCCTGGTCTACCATTTACTGTCATTATATTACCTTGGTCTACCATCTATTGTCATTATATTACCCTGTTCTACCATCTACTGCCATTATATTACCCTGGTCTACCATCTACTGTCACTAGATTACACTGGTCTACCCTCTACTGTCATTATATTACCCTGGTCTACTGTCATTATATTACCCTGGTCTACCATCTACTGTCATTATATTACCCTGCTCTACCATCTACTGTCATTATATTACCCTGGTCTACCATCTACTGTCATTATATTACCCTGGTCTACCATCTACTGTCATTATATTACCCTGGTCTACCTTCTACTGTCATTATATTACTACTGTCATTATATTTGTCTACCATCTACTGTCATTATATTAGCCTGGTCTACCACTCTACTGTCATTATATTACCCTGGTCTACCATCTACTGTCATAATATTACCCTGGTCTACCCTCTGCTGTCATTATATTAACCTGGTCTACCATCTACTGTCATTATATTACCCTGGTCTACCATCTACTGTCATTATATTACCCTGGTCTACCATCTACTGTCATTATATTAACCTGGTCTACCATCTACTGTCATTATATTACCCTGGTCTACTGTCATTATATTACCCTGGTCTACCCTCTACTGTCATTATATTACCCTGGTCTACCATCTACTGTCACTATATTACCCTGGTCTACCATCTACTGTCATTATATTACCCTGGTCTACCATCTACTGTCATTATATTAACCTGGTCTACCATCTACTGTCATTATATTAACCTGGTCTACCATCTACTGTCATTATATTACCCTCTACTGTCATTATATTACCCTGGTCTACCATCTACTGTAATTATATTACCCTGGTCTACCATCTACTGTCATTATATTACCCTGGTCTACCATCTACTGTCATTATATTACCCTGGTCTACCATCTACTGTCATTATATTACCCTGGTCTACCATCTACTGTCACTAAATTACCCTGGTCTAAACTCTACTGTCATTATATTACCCTGGTCTACCATCTACTGTCATTAGATTACCCTGGTCTACCCTCTACTGTCATTATATTACCCTGGTATACCATCTACTGTCATTATATTGACCTGGTCTACCATCTACTGTCATTATATTACCCTGGTCTCATTACCATCTACTGTCATTATATTACCCTGGTCTACCATCTACTGTCATTATATTACCCTGGTCTACCATCTATTGTCATTATATTACCCTGTTCTACCATCTACTGTCATTATATTACCCTGGTCTACCATCTACTGTCATTATATTACCCTGGTCTACCATCTACTGTCATTATATTACCCTGGTCTACTGTCATTATATTACCTGGTCTACCATCTACTGTCATTATATTACCCTGGTCTACCATCTACTGTCATTATATTACCCTGGTCTACCATCTACTGTCATTATATTACCCTGGTCTACCATCTACTGTCATTATATTACCCTGGTCTACCATCTACTGTCATTATATTACCCTTGTCTACCATCTACTGTCATTATATTAGCCTGGTCTACCACTCTACTGTCATTATATTACCCTGGTCTACCATCTACTGTCATTATATTACCCTGGTCTACCCTCTACTGTCATTATATTAACCTGGTCTACCATCTACTGTCATTATATTACCCTGGTCTACCATCTACTGTCATTATATTACCTGGTCTACCATCTACTGTCATTATATTACCTGGTCTACCCTCTACTGTCATTATATTACCCTGGTCTACTGTCATTATATTACCCTGGTCTACCATCTACTGTCATTATATTACCCTGGTCTACCATCTACTGTCATTATATTACCCTGGTCTACCATCTACTGTCATTATATTACCCTGGTCTACCATCTACTGTCATTTATTATACCCTGGTCTACCATCTACTGTCATTATATTAACCTGGTCTACCCTCTACTGTCATTATATTACCCTGGTCTACTGTCATTATATTACCCTGGTCTACCATCTACTGTCATTATATTACCCTCTACTGTCATTATATTACCCTGGTCTACCATCTACTGTCATTATATTACCCTGGTCTACCATCTACTGTCATTATATTACCCTGGTCTACCATCTACTGTCACTATATTACCCTGGTCTAAACTCTACTGCCATTATATTACCCTGGTCTACCATCTACTGTCACTAGATTACCCTGGTCTACCCTCTACTGTCATTATATTACCCTGGTATACCATCTACTGTAATTTTATTGACCTGGTCTACCATCTACTGTCATTATATTACCCTGGCCTACCCTCTACTGTCGTTATATTACCCTGGTCTACCATCTACTGTCATTATATTACCTTGGTCTACCATCTACTGTCATTATATTACCCTGTTCTACCATCTACTGCCATATATTACCCTGGTGTACCATCTACTGTCACTATATTACCCTGGTCTAAACTCTACTGTCATTATATTACCCTGGTCTACCATCTACTGTCACTAGATTACACTGGTCTACCCTCTACTGTCATTATATTACCTGGTATACCATCTACTGTCATTATATTACCCTGGTCTACCATCTACTGTCATTATATTACCCTGTCTACCATCTACTGTCATTATATTACCCTGGTCTACCATCTACTGTCATTATATTACCCTGGTCTACCATCTACTGTCATTATATTACCCTGGTCTACCATCTACTGTCATTATATTACCCTGGTCTACCATCTACTGTCATTATATTACCTGGTCTACCATCTACTGTCATTATATTACCCTGGTCTATCATCTACTGTCATTATATTACCCTGGTCTACCATCTACTGTCATTATATTACCCTGGTCTACCATCTACTGTCATTATATTACCCTGGTCTACCCTCTGCTGTCATTATATTAACCTGGTCTACCATCTACTGTCATTATATTACCCTGGTCTACCATCTACTGTCATTATATTAACCTGGTCTACCCTCTACTGTCATTATATTACCCTGGTCTACCATCTACTGTCATTATATTACCCTGGTCTACCATCTACTGTCATTATATTACCCTGGTCTACCATCTACTGTCATTATATTACCCTGGTCTACCATCTACTGTCATTATATTACCCTGGTCTACCATCTACTGTCACTATATTACCCTGGTCTAAACTCTACTGTCATTATATTACATCCTGGTCTACCATCTACTGTCATTATATTACCCTGGTCTACCATCTACTGTCATTATATTACCCTGGTCTACCATCTACTGTCATTATATTACCTGGTCTACCATCTACTGTCATTATATTACCCTGGTCTACCATCTACTGTCATTATATTACCTGGTCTACCATCTACTGTCATTATATTACCTTGGTCTACCATCTACTGTCATTATATTACCCTGTTCTACCATCTACTGTCATTATATTACCCTGGTCTACCATCTACTGTCATTATATTACCCTGGTCTAAACTCTACTGTCATTATATTACCCTGGTCTACCATCTACTGTCACTATATTACACTGGTCTACCATCTACTGTCATTATATTACCCTGGTCTACCATCTACTGTCATTATATTACCTGGTCTACCATCTACTGTCATGATATTACCCTGGTCTACCATCTACTGTCATAATATTACCCTGGTCTACCCTCTACTGTCATTATATTACCCTGGTCTACCATCTACTGTCATTATATTAACCTGGTCTACCATCTACTGTCATGATATTACCCTGGTCTACCATCTACTGTCATGATATTACCCTGGTCTACCATCTACTGTCATTATATTACCCTGGTCTACCATCTACTGTCATTATATTACCCTGGTCTACCATCTACTGTCATTATATTACCCTGGTCTACCATCTACTGTCATTATATTACCCTGGTCTACCATCTACTGTCATTATATTACCCTGGTGTACCATCTACTGTCACTATATTACCCTGGTCTAAACTCTACTGCCATTATATTACCCTGGTCTACCATCTACTGTCACTAGATTACACTGGTCTACCCTCTACTGTCATTATATTACCCTGGTATACCATCTACTGTCATTATATTACCCTGGTCTACCATCTACTGTCATTATATTACCCTGGTCTACCATCTACTGTCATTATATTACCCTGGTCTACCATCTACTGTCATTATATTACCCTGGTCTACCATCTACTGTCATTATATTAACCAGGTCTACCATCTACTGTCATGATATTACCCTGGTCTACCATCTACTGTCATTATATTAACCTGGTCTACCATCTACTGCCATTATATTACCCTGGTCTACCATCTACTGTCATTATATTACCCTGGTCTACTGTCATTATATTACCCTGGTCTACCATCTACTGTCATTATATTACCCTGCTCTACCATCTACTGTCATTATATTACCCTGGTCTACCATCTACTGTCATTATATTACCCTGGTCTACCATCTACTGTCATTATATTACCCTGGTCTACTGTCCTGGTCTCTACTGTCATTATATTACCCTGGTCTACCATCTACTGTCATTATATTACCCTGGTCTACCCTCTACTGTCATTATATTACCCTGGTCTACCATCTACTGTCATTATATTACCCTGGTCTACCTCTGCTGTCATTATATTACCCTGGTCTACCATCTACTGTCATGATATTACCCTGGTCTACCATCTACTGTCATTATATTACCTGGTCTACCATCTACTGTCATTATATTACCCTGGTCAACCATTTACTGTCATTATATTACCCTGGTCTACCATCTACTGTCATGATATTACCCTGGTCTACCATCTACTGTCATTATATTAACCTGGTCTACCATCTACTGCCATTATATTACCATGGTCTACCATCTACTGTCATTATATTACCCTGGTCTACCCTCTACTGTCATTATATTACCCTGGTCTACTGTCATTATATTACCCTGGTCTACCATCTACTGTCATTATATTACCCTGCTCTACCATCTACTGTCATTATATTACACTGGTCTACCATCTACTGTCATTATATTACCCTGGTCTACCATCTACTGTCATTATATTACCCTGGTCTACCATCTACTGTCATTATATTACCCTGGTCTACCATCTACTGTCATTATATTACCCTGGTCTTCCATCTACTGTCATTATATTACCCTGGTCTACCATCTACTGTCATTATATTACCCTGGCCTACCCTCTACTGTCTTTATATTACCCTGGTCTACCATCTACTGTCATAATATTACCCGGGTCTACCCTCTACTGTCATTATATTACCCTGGTCTACCATCTACTGTCATTATTTTACCCTCTACTGTCATTATATTACCCTGGTCTACCATCTACTGTCATTATATTACCCTGTCTGCCATCTCCTGTCATAAATGACCCTGGTCTACCCTCTACTGTCACTATATTCCCTGGTCTACTCTCTACTGTCATTATATTACCCTGGTCTACCATCTACTGTCATTATATTACCCTCTACTGTCATCATATTACCCTGGTCTACCATCTACTGTCATAATATTACCCTGGTCTACCCTCTACTGTCATTATATTAACCTGGTCTACCATCTACTGTCATTATATTACCCTGGTCTACCAACTACTGTCATTATATTACCCTGTTCTACCATCTACTGTCATAATATTTCCCTGTCTGCCATCTCCTGTCATAAATGACCCTGGTCTACCCTCTACTGTCACTATCTTACCCTGGTCTCCTCTCTACTGTCATTATATTACCATGGTCTACCATCTACTGTCACTATATTACCCTCTACTGTCATTAGATTACCCTGGTCTACCATCTACTGTCACTATATTACCCTGGTCTACCATCTACTGTCATTATATTAACCTGGTCTACCATCTACAGTCATTCTATTACCCTGGTCTACCAACTACTGTCATTATATTACCCTGTTCTACCATCTACTATCATTATATTACCCTGGTCTACCCTCTACTGTCATTATATTACCCTGTTCTACTGTCATTATATTACCCTGGTCTACCATCTACTGTCATTATATTACCCTGGTCTACCATCTACTGTCATTATATTATACTTGTCTACCCTCTACTGTCATTATATTACACTGGTCTACCATCTACTGTCATTATATTACCCTGGTCTACCATCTACTGTCATTATATTACCCTGGTCTACCATCTACTGTCATTATATTACCCTGGTCTACCATCTACTGTCACTATATTACCTGGTCTACCATCTACTGTCACTATATTACCCTGGTCTACCATCTACTGTCATATATATTACCCTGGTCTACCCTCTACTGTCATAATATTACCCTGGTCTACGATCTACTGTCATTATATTACCCTCTACTGTCATTATATTACCCTGGTCTACCATCTACTATCATTATATTACCCTGGTCTACCCTCTACTGTCATTATATTACCCTGTTCTACTGTCATTATATTAATCTGGTCTACTCTCTACTGTCATTATATTACCCTGGTCTACCATCTTCTGTCAATATATTACCCTGGTCTACCCTCTACTGTCATTATATTACCCTGGTCTACCATCAACTGTCATTATATTACCCTGGTCTACCATCTACTGTCATTATATTACCCTGATCTATCCTCTACTGTCATTATATTACCCTGGTCTACCATCTACTGTCATTATATTACCCTGGTCTTCCCTATACTGTCATTATATTACCCTGGTCTACCATCTACTGTCATTATTTTACCCTGGTGTACCATCTACTGTCATTATATTACCCTGGCCTACCCTCTACTGTCATCATATTACCCTCTACTGTCTTTATATTACCCTGGTCTACCATCTACAGTCATTATATTACCCTGGTCTACCATCTACTGTCACTATATTACCCTGGTCTACCATCTACTGTCAATATATTACCCTGGCCTACACTCTACTGTCATAATATTACCCTGGTCTACGATCTACTGTCATTATATTACCCTCTACTGTCATTATATTACCCTGGTCTACCATCTACTATCATTATATTACCCTGGTCTACCCTCTACTGTCATTATATTACCCTGTTCTACTGTCATTATATTAATCTGGTCTACTCTCTACTGTCATTATATTACCCTGGTCTACCATCTTCTGTCAATATTTTACCCTGGTCTACCCTCTACTGTCATTATATTACCCTGGTCTACCATCAACTGTCATTATATTACCCTGGTCTACCATCTACTGTCATTATATTACCCTGATCTATCCTCTACTGTCATTATATTACCCTGGTCTACCATCTACTGTCATTATATTACCCTGGTCTTCCCTATACTGTCATTATATTACCCTGGTCTACCATCTACTGTCATTATTTTACCCTGGTGTACCATCTACTGTCATTATATTACCCTGGCCTACCCTCTACTGTCATCATATTACCCTCTACTGTCTTTATATTACCCTGGTCTACCATCTACAGTCATTATATTACCCTGGTCTACCATCTACTGTCATTATATTACCCTGGTCTACCATCTACTGTCATTATATTACCCTGTTCTACCATCTACTGTCATTTTATTACCCTGGTCTACAATCTACTGTCACTATATTACCCTGGTCTACCATCTATTGTCATTATATTACCTTGGTCTACCATCTACTGTGACTATATTACCCTCTACTGTCATTATATTATCCTGGTCTACCATCTACTGTGACTATATTACCATCTACTGTCATTATATTACCCTGTTCTACCAACGACTGTCATTTTTATTACCCTGGTCTATCCTCTACTGTCATTATATTTCCCTGGTCTACTGTCATTATATTACCCATGTCTACCATCTACTGTCATTATATTACCCTGGTCTACCATCTACAGTCATTATATTACCCTCTACTGTCATTATATTACCCTGGTCTACCATCTACTGTCATTATATTACCCTGGTCTACCATCTACTGTCATTATATTACCCTGGTCTACCATCTACTGTCATTATATTACCCTGGTCTACCATCTACTGTCATTATATTACCCTGGTCTACCCTCTACTGTCATTATATTACCATGGTCTACCATCTACTGTCACTATATTACCCTGGTCTACCATCTACTGTCATATATTACCCTGGTCTACCTCTACTGTCATTATATTACCCTGGTCTACCATCTACTGTTATATTACCCTGGTCTACCCTCTACTGTCATTATATTACCCTGGTCTACCATCTACTGTCATTATATTACCCTGGTCTACCCTCTACTGTCATTATATTACCCTGTCTACCATCTACTGTCATTATATTACCCTGGTCTACTCTCTACTGTCATTATATTACCCTGGTCTACCATCTACTGTCAATATATTACCCTGGTCTACCTCTACTGTCATTATATTACCCTGGTCTACCATCTACTGTCATTATATTACCCTGGTCTACCATCTACTGTCATTATATTACCCTGATCTATCCATCTACTGTCATTATATTACCCTGGTCTACCATCTACTGTCATTATATTACCCTGGTCTTCCCTATACTGTCATTATATTACCCTGGTCTACCATCTACTGTCATTATTTTACCCTGGTGTACCATCTACTGTCATTATATTACCCTGGTCTACCATCTACTGTCATCATATTACCCTCTACTGTCTTTATATTACCCTGGTCTACCATCTACTGTCATTATATTACCCTGGTCTACCATCTACTGTCATTATATTACCCTGGTCTACCATCTACTGTCAATATATTACCCTGGCCTACACTCTACTGTCATATATTACCCTGGTCTACGATCTACTGTCATTATATTACCCTCTACTGTCATTATATTACCCTGGTCTACCATCTACTATCATTATATTACCCTGGTCTACCCTCTACTGTCATTATATTACCCTGTTCTACTGTCATTATATTAATCTGGTCTACCTCTACTGTCATTATATTACCCTGGTCTACCATCTTCTGTCAATATTTTACCCTGGTCTACCCTCTACTGTCATTATATTACCCTGGTCTACCATCAACTGTCATTATATTACCCTGGTCTACCATCTACTGTCATTATATTACCCTGATCTATCCTCTACTGTCATTATATTACCCTGGTCTACCATCTACTGTCATTATATTACCCTGGTCTTCCCTATACTGTCATTATATTACCCTGGTCTACCATCTACTGTCATTATTTTACCCTGGTGTACCATCTACTGTCATTATATTACCCTGGCCTACCCTCTACTGTCATCATATTACCCTCTACTGTCTTTATATTACCCTGGTCTACCATCTACAGTCATTATATTACCCTGGTCTACCATCTACTGTCATTATATTACCCTGGTCTACCATCTACTGTCATTATATTACCCTGTTCTACCATCTACTGTCATTTTATTACCCTGGTCTACAATCTACTGTCACTATATTACCCTGGTCTACCATCTATTGTCATTATATTACCTTGGTCTACCATCTACTGTGACTATATTACCCTCTACTGTCATTATATTATCCTGGTCTACCATCTACTGTGACTATATTACCATCTACTGTCATTATATTACCCTGTTCTACCAACGACTGTCATTTTATTACCCTGGTCTATCCTCTACTGTCATTATATTTCCCTGGTCTACTGTCATTATATTACCCATGTCTACCATCTACTGTCATTATATTACCCTGGTCTACCATCTACAGTCATTATATTACCCTCTACTGTCATTATATTACCCTGGTCTACCATCTACTGTCATTATATTACCCTGGTCAACCATCTACTGTCATTATATTACCCTGGTCTACCCTCTACTGTCACTATATTACCATGGTCTACCATCTACTGTCATAATATTACCCTGGTCTACCCTTACTGTCATTATATTACCCTGGCCTACCATCTACTGTCACTATATTACCCTGGTCTACCATCTACTGTCATTATATTACACTGGTCTACCCTCTACTGTCATTCTATTACCCTGGTCTACCATCTACTGTCATTATATTACCCTGGTCTACCATCTACTGTCATTATATTACCCTGGTCTACCATCTACTGTCATTATATTACCTGGTCTACCATCTGTCATTATATTACCCTGGTCTACCATCTACTGTCATTATATTACCCTGGTCTACCATCTACTGTCATTATATTACCCTGGTCTACCATCTACTGTCATTATATTACCCTGGTCTACCATCTACTGTCATTATATTACCCTGGTCTACTCTACTGTCATTATATTACCCTGGTCTACCATCTACTGTCATTATATTACCCTGGTCTACCATCTACTGTCATTATATTACCCTATTAGCCTACCATCTACTGTCATTATATTAACCTGGTCTACCATCTACTGTCATGATATTACCCTGGTCTACCATCTACTGTCATAATATTACCCTGGTCTACCCTCTACTGTCATTATATTACCCTGGTCTACCATCTACTGTCATTATATTAACCAGGTCTACCATCTACTGTCATTATATTACCCTGGTCTACCATCTACTGTCATTATATTACCCTGGTCTTCCCTATACTGTCATTATATTACCCTGGTCTACCATCTACTGTCATTATATTACCCTGGTCTACCATCTACTGTCATTATATTACCCTGGCCTACCCTCTACTGTCATTATATTACCCTCTACTGTCTTTATATTACCCTGGTCTACCATCTACTGTCATTATATTACCCTGGTCTACCATCTACTGTCACTATATTACCCTGGTCTACCATCTACTGTCATTATATTACCCTGGTCTACATCTACTGTCATTATATTACCCTGGTCTACCATCTACTGTCATTTATATTACCCTCTACTGTCATTATATTACCCTGGTCTACCATCTCTGTCATTATATTACCCTGGTCTACCTCTACTGTCATTATATTACCCTGTTCTTCTGTCATTATATTAATCTGGTCTACTCTACTGTCATTATATTACCCTGGTCTACCCTCTACTGTCATTATATTACCATGGTCTACCATCTACTGTCATTATATTACCCTGGTCTACCATCTACTGTCATTATATTACCCTGGTCTACCATCTACTGTCATTATATTACCCTGGTCTACCATCTACTGTCATTATATTACCCTGGTCTTCCCTATACTGTCATTATATTACCCTGGTCTACCATCTACTGTCATTATTTTACCCTGGTGTACCATCTACTGTCATTATATTACCCTGGCCTACCCTCTACTGTCATCATATTACCCTCTACTGTCTTTATATTACCCTGGTCTACCATCTACAGTCATTATATTACCCTGGTCTACCATCTACTGTCATTATATTACCCTGGTCTACCATCTACTGTCATTATATTACCCTGTTCTACCATCTACTGTCATTTTATTACCCTGGTCTACAATCTACTGTCACTATATTACCCTGGTCTACCATCTATTGTCATTATATTACCTTGGTCTACCATCTACTGTGACTATATTACCCTCTACTGTCATTATATTATCCTGGTCTACCATCTACTGTGACTATATTACCATCTACTGTCATTATATTACCCTGTTCTACCAACGACTGTCATTTTATTACCCTGGTCTATCCTCTACTGTCATTATATTTCCCTGGTCTACTGTCATTATATTACCCATGTCTACCATCTACTGTCATTATATTACCCTGGTCTACCATCTACAGTCATTATATTACCCTCTACTGTCATTATATTACCCTGGTCTACCATCTACTGTCATTATATTACCCTGGTCAACCATCTACTGTCATTATATTACCCTGGTCTACCCTCTACTGTCACTATATTACCATGGTCTACCATCTACTGTCATAATATTACCCTGGTCTACCCTTACTGTCATTATATTACCCTGGCCTACCATCTACTGTCACTATATTACCCTGGTCTACCATCTACTGTCATTATATTACCCTCTACTGTCATTCTATTACCCTGGTCTACAATCTACTGTCACTATATTACCCTGGTCTAAACTCTACTGCCATTATATTACCCTGGTCTACCATCTACTGTCACTAGATTACACTGGTCTACCCTCTACTGTCATTATATTAGCCTGGTATACCATCTACTGTCATTATATTAACCTGGTCTACCATCTACTGTCATGATATTACCCTGGTCTACCATCTACTGTCATATATTATTACCCTGTCATTATATTCCTGGTCTACCATCTACTGTCATTATATTACCCTGGTCTACCATCTACTGTCATTATATTACCCTGGTCTACCATCTACTGTCATGATATTACCCTGGTCTACCATCTACTGTCATTATATTACCCTGGTCTACCATCTACTGTCATTATATTACCTGGTCTACCATCTACTGTCATTATATTACCCTGGTCTACCATCTACTGTCATTATATTACCCTGGTCTACCATCTACTGTCATTATATTACCCTGGTCTACCATCTACTGTCACTATATTACCCTGGTCTACCATCTACTCATTATAAACCCTGGTCTCTACTGTCATTATATTACCCTGGTCTACCATCTACTGTCATTATATTACCCTGGTCTACCCTCTACTGTCATTATATTACCCTGGTCTACCATCTACTGTCATTATATTACCCTGGTCTACCCTCTACTGTCACTATATTACCTGGTCTACTGGTCTACTACATCTACTGTCATTATATTAACCTGGTCTACCATCTACTGTCTACCTGGTCTACCATCTACTGTCATTATATTACCCTGGTCTACCATCTACTGTCATTATATTAACCTGGTCTACCATCTACTGTCATTATATTACCCTGGTCTACCATCTACTGTCATTATATTACCCTGGTCTACCATCTACTGTCATTATATTACCCTGGTCTACTGTCATTATATTACCCTGGTCTACCATCTACTGTCATTATATTACCCTGGTCTACCATCTACTGTCATTATATTACACTGGTCTACCATCTACTGTCATTATATACCCTGGTCTACCCTCTACTGTCATTATATTACCCTGGTCTCATCTACTGTCATTATATTACCCTGGTCTACCATCTACTGTCATTATATTACCCTGGTCTACCATCTACTGTCATTATATTACCCTGGTCTACCATCTACTGTCATTATATTACCCTGGTCTACTCATATGCATCTACTGTCATTATATTACCCTCTACTGTCATTATATTACCCTGGTCTACCATCTACTGTCATAATATTACCCTGGTCTACCCTCTACTGTCATTATATTACCCTGGTCTACCATCTACTGTCATTATATTACCCTCTACTGTAATTATATTACCCTGGTCTACCATCTACTGTCATAAATGACCCTGGTCTACCCTCTACTGTCACTATCTTACCCTGGTCTCCTCTCTACTGTCATTATATTACCATGGTCTACCATCTACTGTCACTATATTACCCTCTACTGTCATTAGATTAACCTGGTCTACCATCTACTGTCATTATATTACCCTGGTCTACCATCTACTGTCATTATATTAACCTGGTCTACCATCTACTGTCATTATATTACCCTGGTCTACCATCTACTGTCAATATATTACCCTGTTCTACCATCTACTGTCATATATATTACCCTGTCTGCCATCTCCTGTCATAAATGACCCTGGTCTACCCTCTACTGTCACTATCTTACCCTGGTCTCCTCTCTACTGTCATTATATTACCATGGTCTACCATCTACTGTCATCTACTGTCACTATATTACCCTCTACTGTCATTAGATTACCCTGGTCTACCATCTACTGTCACTATATTACCCTGGTCTACCATCTACTGTCATTATATTAACCTGGTCTACCATCTACATTCATTCTATTACCCTGGTCTACCAACTACTGTCATTATATTACCCTGTTCTACCATCTACTATCATTATATTACCCTGGTCTACCCTCTACTGTCATTATATTACCCTGTTCTACTGTCATTATATTACCCTGGTCTACCATCTACTGTCATTATATTACCCTGGTCTACCATCTACTGTCATTATATTACCCTGGTCTACCCTCTACTGTCACTATATTACCATGGTCTACCATCTACTGTCATAATATTACCCTGGTCTACCCTTACTGTCATTATATTACCCTGGCCTACCATCTACTGTCACTATATTACCCTGGTCTACCATCTACTGTCATTATATTACCCTCTACTGTCATTCTATTACCCTGGTCTACCAACTACTGTCATTATATTACCCTGTTCTACCATCTACTATCATTATATTACCCTGGTCTACCCTCTACTGTCATTATATTACCCTGTTCTACTGTCATTATATTACCCTGGTCTACCATCTACTGTCATTATATTACCCTGGTCTACCATCTACTGTCATTATATTACACTGGTCTACCATCTACTGTCATTATATTACCCTGGTCTACCATCTACTGTCATTATATTACCCTGGTCAACCATCTACTGTCATTATATTACCCTGGTCTACCCTCTACTGTCACTATATTACCATGGTCTACCATCTACTGTCACTATATTACCCTGGTCTACCATCTACTGTCAATATATTACCCTGGCCTACACTCTACTGTCATAATATTACCCTGGTCTACGATCTACTGTCATTATATTACCCTCTACTGTCATTATATTACCCTCTACTGTCATTATATTACCCTGGTCTACCATCTACTATCATTATATTACCCTGGTCTACCCTCTACTGTCATTATATTACCCTGTTCTACTGTCATTATATTAATCTGGTCTACTCTCTACTGTCATTATATTACCCTGGTCTACCATCTTCTGTCAATATATTACCCTGGTCTACCCTCTACTGTCATTATATTACCCTGGTCTACCATCAACTGTCATTATATTACCCTGGTCTACCATCTACTGTCATTATATTACCCTGATCTATCCTCTACTGTCATTATATTACCCTGGTCTACCATCTACTGTCATTATATTACCCTGGTCTTCCCTATACTGTCATTATATTACCCTGGTCTACCATCTACTGTCATTATTTTACCCTGGTGTACCATCTACTGTCATTATATTACCCTGGCCTACCCTCTACTGTCATCATATTACCCTCTACTGTCTTTATATTACCCTGGTCTACCATCTACAGTCATTATATTACCCTGGTCTACCATCTACTGTCATTATATTACCCTGGTCTACCATCTACTGTCATTATATTACCCTGTTCTACCATCTACTGTCATTTTATTACCCTGGTCTACAATCTACTGTCACTATATTACCCTGGTCTACCATCTATTGTCATTATATTACCTTGGTCTACCATCTACTGTGACTATATTACCCTCTACTGTCATTATATTATCCTGGTCTACCATCTACTGTGACTATATTACCATCTACTGTCATTATATTACCCTGTTCTACCAACGACTGTAATTTTATTACCCTGGTCTATCCTCTACTGTCATTATATTTCCCTGGTCTACTGTCATTATATTACCCATGTCTACCATCTACTGTCATTATATTACCCTGGTCTACCATCTACAGTCATTATATTACCCTCTACTGTCATTATATTACCCTGGTCTACCATCTACTGTCATTATATTACCCTGGTCAACCATCTACTGTCATTATATTACCCTGGTCTACCCTCTACTGTCACTATATTACCATGGTCTACCATCTACTGTCATAATATTACCCTGGTCTACCCTTACTGTCATTATATTACCCTGGCCTACCATCTACTGTCACTATATTACCCTGGTCTACCATCTACTGTCATTATATTACCCTCTACTGTCATTATATTACCCTGGTCTACCATCTACTGTCATTCTATTACACTGGTCTACCCTCTACTGTCATTATATTACCCTGGTCTACCATCTACTGTCATTATATTACCCTGGTCTACCATCTACTGTCATTATATTACCCTGGTCTACCTTCTACTGTCATTATATTAACCTGGTCTACCATCTACTGTCACTATATTACCCTGGTCTACCCTCTACTGTCATTATATTACCCTGGTCTACCATCTACTGTCATTATATTACCCTGGTCTACCATCTACTGTCATTATATTACCCTGGTCTACCATCTACTGTCACTTATATTATTACCATCTACTGTCATGGTCTACCATCTACTGTCATTATATTACCCTGGTCTACCATCTACTGTCAATATATTACCCTGGTCTACATCTACTGTCATAATATTACCCTGGTCTACTGTCATTATATCTACTGTCATTATATTACCCTGGTCTACCATCTACTGTCATTATATTACCCTGGTCTACCATCTACTGTCATTATATTACCCTGGTCTACCATACTGTCCATCTACTGTCATTATATTACCCTGGTCTACCATCTACTGTCATTATATTACCCTGGTTCTACTGTCATTATATTACCCTGGTCTACCATCTACTGTCATTATATTACCCTGGTCTACCATCTACTGTCATTATATTACCCTGGTCTACCATCTACTGTCATTATATTACCCTGGTCTACCATCTACTGTCATTATATTACCCTGGTCTACCATCTACTGTCATTATATTATCTACTGTCCCTGGTCTACCATCTACTGTCATTATATTACCCTGGTCTACCATCTACTGTCATTATATTACCCTGGTCTTCCCTATACTGTCATTATATTACCCTGGTCTACCATCTACTGTCATTATTTTACCCTGGTGTACCATCTACTGTCATTATATTACCCTGGCCTACCCTCTACTGTCATCATATTACCCTCTACTGTCTTTATATTACCCTGGTCTACCATCTACAGTCATTATATTACCCTGGTCTACCATCTACTGTCATTATATTACCCTGGTCTACCATCTACTGTCATTATATTACCCTGTTCTACCATCTACTGTCATTTTATTACCCTGGTCTACAATCTACTGTCACTATATTACCCTGGTCTACCATCTATTGTCATTATATTACCTTGGTCTACCATCTACTGTGACTATATTACCCTCTACTGTCATTATATTATCCTGGTCTACCATCTACTGTGACTATATTACCATCTACTGTCATTATATTACCCTGTTCTACCAACGACTGTCATTTTATTACCCTGGTCTATCCTCTACTGTCATTATATTTCCCTGGTCTACTGTCATTATATTACCCATGTCTACCATCTACTGTCATTATATTACCCTGGTCTACCATCTACAGTCATTATATTACCCTCTACTGTCATTATATTACCCTGGTCTACCATCTACTGTCATTATATTACCCTGGTCAACCATCTACTGTCATTATATTACCCTGGTCTACCCTCTACTGTCACTATATTACCATGGTCTACCATCTACTGTCATAATATTACCCTGGTCTACCCTTACTGTCATTATATTACCCTGGCCTACCATCTACTGTCACTATATTACCCTGGTCTACCATCTACTGTCATTATATTACCCTCTACTGTCATTATATTACCCTGGTCTACCATCTACTGTCATTACTGTCATTATATTACACTGGTCTACCATCTACTGTCATTATATTACCCTGGTCTACCATCTACTGTCATTATATTACCCTGGTCTACCATCTACTGTCATTATATTACCCTGGTCTACCTTCTACTGTCATTATATTAACCTGGTCTACCATCTACTGTCACTATATTACCCTCTACTGTCATTATATTACCCTGGTCTACCATCTACTGTCCTTATATTACCCTGGTCAACCATCTACTGTCATTATATTACCCTGGTCTACCCTCTACTGTCACTATATTACCATGGTCTAACATCTACTGTCATAATATTACCCTGGTCTACCCTCTACTGTCATTATATTACCCTGGTCTACCATCTACTGTCACTATATTACCCTGGTCTACCATCTACTGTCATTATATTACCCTGGTCAACCATCTACTGTCATTATATTACCCTGGTCTACCCTCTACTGTCACTATATTACCATGGTCTTCCATCTACTGTCATAATATTACCCTGGTCTACCATCTACTGTCATTATATTACCCTGGTCTACCATCTACTGTCACTATATTACCCTCTACTGTCTTTATATTACCCTGGTCTACCATCTACAGTCATTATATTACCCTGGTCTACCATCTACTGTCATTATATTACCCTGGTCTACCATCTACTGTCATTATATTACCCTGTTCTACCATCTACTGTCATTTTATTACCCTGGTCTACAATCTACTGTCACTATATTACCCTGGTCTACCATCTATTGTCATTATATTACCTTGGTCTACCATCTACTGTGATATTATATTGGTCCCTCTACTGTCATTATATTATCCTGGTCTACCATCTACTGTGACTATATTACCATCTACTGTCATTATATTACCCTGTTCTACCAACGACTGTCATTTTATTACCCTGGTCTATCCATCTACTGTCATTATATTACCCTGGTCTCTACTGTCATTATATTACCCTGGTCTACCATCTACTGTCATTATATTACCCTGGTCTACCATCTACAGTCATTATATTACCCTCTACTGTCATTATATTACCCTGGTCTACCATCTACTGTCATTATATTACCCTGGTCAACCATCTACTGTCATTATATTACCCTGGTCTACCATCTACTGTCATTATATTACCCTGGTCTACCATCTCTGTCTGTCACTATATTACCCTGGTCTACCATCTACTGTCATTATATTACCCTGGTCCTCTACTGTCATTATATTACCCTGGTCTACCATCTACTGTCATTATATTACCCTGGTCCTGGTCTACCCTCTACTGTCATTATATTACCCTGGTCTGTTCTACTGTCATTATATTACCCTGGTCTACCTCTCTACTGTCATTATATTACCCTGGTCTACCATCTACTGTCATTATATTACCCTGGTCTACCATCTACTGTCATTATATTACCCTGGTCTACCATCTACTGTCATTATATTACCCTGGTCTACCATCTACTGTCATTATATTACCCTGGTCTATCCTCTACTGTCATTATATTACTCTGGTCTACCATCTCTGTCATTATATTACCCTGGTCTACCATCTACTGTCATTATATTACCCTGGTCTACCATCTACTGTCATTATATTACCCTGGTCTACCATCTACTGTCACTATATTACTATGGTCTACCATCTACTGTCATTATATTACCCTGGTCTACCATCTACTGTCATTATATTACCCTGGTCTACCATCTACTGTCACTATATTACCCTGGTCTACCATCTACTGTCATTATATTACCCTCTACTGTCATTATATTACCCTGGTCTACCATCTACTGTCATTCTATTACACTGGTCTACCCTCTACTGTCATTATATTACCCTGGTCTACCATCTACTGTCATTATATTACCCTGGTCTACCATCTACTGTCATTATATTACCCTGGTCTACCATCTACTGTCATTATATTAACCTGGTCTACCATCTACTGTCATTATATTACCCTCTACTGTCATTATATTACCCTGGTCTACCATCTACTGTCATTATATTACCCCAGTCTATCATCTCCTGTCATTATATTACCCTGGTCTACCATCTACTGTCAATATATTACCCTGGTCTACACTCTACTGTCACTATATTACCCTGGTCTACCATCTACTGTCATTATATTATCCTGGTCTATCATCTACTGTCATTATATTACCTGGTCTACCATCTACTGTCATTATATTACCTGGTCTACCATCTACTGTCATTATATTACCCTGGTCTACCATCTACTGTCATTATATTACTCTGGTCTACCATCTACTGTCATTATATTACCCTGTTCTTCCATCTACTGTCATTATATTACCTGGTCTACCATCTACTGTCACTATATTACCCTGGTCTACCCTCTACTGTCATTATATTACCCTGGTCTACCATCTACTGTCATTATATTACCTGGTCTACCATCTACTGTCATTATATTACCCTGATCTATCATCTACTGTCATTATATTACCCTGGTCTACCATCTACTGTCATTATATTATTTGGTCTACCATCTACTGTCATTATATTACCCTGTTCTTCCATCTACTGTCATTATATTAACCTGGTCTACCATCTACTGTCATTATATTACCCTGGTCCATCTACTGTCATTATATTAGCCTGGTCTACCATCTACTGTTTATATTACCTGGTCTACCATCACTGTCATTATATTATCAGCTGATGTCAGGGCTATATATTACCCTGATCTACCATCTACTGTCATTATATTACCTGGTCTACCATCTACTGTCATTATATTACCCTGGTCTCTACTGTCATTATATTACCCTTGTCTACCATCTACTGTCATTATATTACCCTCTACTGTCATTATATTACCCTGTTCTACCATCTTCTGTCATTATATTAACCTGGTCTACCATCTACTGTCTATATATTACCCTGGTCTACCATCTACTGTCATAATATTAACCTGGTCTACCATCTACTGTCATTATATTACCCTGGTCTTCCACCTACTGTCATTATACTAACCTGGTCTACCATCTACTGTCATTATATTACCCTGGTCTACCATCTATTGTCATTATATTACCCTGGTCTACCATCTACTGTCATTATATTACCCTGGTCTACCCTCTACTGTCATTATATTACCCTGGTCTACCATCTACTTTCATTATATTACCCTCTACATTCATTATATTACCCTGGTCTACCATCTACTGTCATTATATTACCCTGGTCTACCATCTACTGTCATTATATTACCCTGGTCTACCATCTACTGTCATTATATTACCCTGGTCTACCCTCTACTGTCATTATATTACCCTGGTCTACCATCTACTGTCATTATATTACCCTCTACTGTCATAATATTACCCTGGTCTACCATCTACTGTCATTATATTACCCTGGTCTTCCACCTACTGTCATTATACTAACCTGGTCTACCATCTACTGTCATTATATTAACCTGGTCTACCATCTACTGTCATTATATTACCCTGGTCTTCCACCTACTGTCATTATATTACCCTGGTCTTCCACCTACTGTCATTATACTAACCTGGTCTACCATCTACTGTCATTATATTGCCCTGGCCTACCCTATACTGTCATTATATTACCCTGGTCTACCATCTACTGTCATTATATTACCCTCTACTGTCATTATATTACCCTGGTCTACCATCTACTGTCATTATATTACCCTGCTCTACCATCTACTGTCATTATATTACCCTGGTCTACAATCTACTGTCATTATATTACCCTGGCCTACCCTCTACTGTCATTATATTACCCTGGTCTACCATCTACTGTCATTATATTACCCTCTACTGTCATCATATTACCCTGGTCTACCATCTACTGTCATCATATTACCCTGGTCAACCATCTACTGTCATTATATTACCCTGGTCTACCATCTACTGTTATATATTACCCTGGTCTACCTTCTACTGCCATTATATTAACCTAGTCTACCATCTACAGTCACTATATTACCCTGGTCTACCCTCTACTGTCATTATATTACCCTGGTCTACCATCTACTGTCATTATATTACCCTGGTCTACCATCTACTGTCATTATATTACCCTGGTCTACCATCTACTGTCATTATATTACCCTGGTCTACAATCTACTGTCACTATATCACCCTGGTCTAAACTCTACTGTCATTATATTACCCTGGTCTACCATCTACTGTCATTATATTACCCTGGTATACCATCTACTGTCATTATATTACCCTGGTCTACCATCTACTGTCATTATATTACCCTGGTCTACCATCTACTGTCATTATATTACCCTGGTCTACCATCTACTGTCACTAGATTACACTGGTCTACCCTCTACTGTCATTATATTACCCTGGTATACCATCTATTGTCATTATATTAACCTGGTCTGACTTCTACTGTCATGATATTACCCTGGTCTACCATCTACTGTCATTATATTACCCTGGTCTACCCTCTACTGTCATTATATTACCCTGGTCTACTGTCAATATATTACCCTTGTCTACAATCTACTGTCATTATATTACCCTGCTCTACCATCTACTGTCATTATATTACCCTGGTCTACCATCTACTGTCATTATATTACCCTGGTCTACAATCTACTGTCAGTATATTACCCTGGTCTACACTCTACTGTCATTATATTACCCTGGTCTACCATCTACTGTCATTATATTACCCTGGTCTACCCTCTACTGTCATTATATTACCCTGGTATACCATCTACTGTCATTATATTGACCTGGTCTACCATCTACTGTCATGATATTACCCTGGTCTACCATAAACTGTCATTATATTACTCTGGTCTACCATCTACTGTGATTATATTACCCTGGTCTACCATTTACTGTCATTATATTACCTTGGTCTACCATCTATTGTCATTATATTACCCTGTTCTACCATCTACTGTCATTATATTACCCTGGTCTACCATCTACTGTCACTAGATTACACTGGTCTACCCTCTACTGTCATTATATTACCCTGGTCTACCATCTACTGTCATTATATTACCTGGTCTACCATCTACTGTCATTATATTACCCTGGTCTACCATCTACTGTCATTATATTAACCTGATCTACCTTCTACTGTCATTATATTACCCTGGTCTACCATCTACTGTCATTATATTACCCTGGTCTACCCTCTACTGTCATTATATTACCCTGGTCTACTGTCATTATATTACCCTGGTCTACCATCTACTGTCATTATATTACCCTGCTCTACCATCTACTGTCATTATATTACCCTGGTCTACCATCTACTGTCATTATATTACCCTGGTCTACCATCTACTGTCATTATATTACCCTGGTCTACCTTCTACTGTCATTATATTACCCTGGTCTACCATCTACTGTCATTATATTACCTGGTCTACCATCTACTGTCATTATATTACCCTGGTCTCTACTGTCATTATATTACCCTGGTCTACCATCTACTGTCATTATATTACCCTGGTCTACCATCTACTGTCATTATATTACCCTGGTCTACCATCTACTGTCATTATATTACCCTGGTCTACCATCTACTGTCATTATATTACCTGGTCTACCATCTACTGTCATTATATTACCCTGGTCTACCCTCTACTGTCATTATATTACCCTGGTCTACCATCTACTGTCATTATATTACCCTGGTCTACCATCTACTGTCATTATATTACCCTGGTCTACCATCTCATTATATTACCCTGGTCACTGTATTATATTACCCTGGTCTACCATCTACTGTCATTATATTACCCTGGTCTACCATCTACTGTCATTATATTACCCTGGTCCTCTACTGTCATTATATTACCCTGGTCTACCATCTACTGTCATTATATTACCCTGGTCTACCATCTACTGTCATTATATTACCTGGTCTACCATCTACTGTCATTATATTACCCTGGTCTACCATCTACTGTCATTATATTACCCTGGTCTTCCATCTACTGTCATTATATTACCCTGGTCTCCACCTACTGTCATTATATTACCTGGTCTACCATCTACTGTCATTATATTACCCTGGTCTACCCTCTACTGTCATTATATTACCCTGGTCTACCATCTACTGTCATTATATTACCCTCTACTGTCATTATATTACCCTGGTCTACCATCTACTGTCATTATATTACCCTGTCTCTACCATCTACTGTCATTATATTACCCTGGTCTACCATCTACTGTCATTATATTACCCTGGTCTACCATCTACTGTCATTATATTACCCTGGTCTACCATCTACTGTCATTATATTACCCCCATCTACTGTCATTATATTACCCTGGTCTACCATCTACTGTCATTATATTACCCTGGTCAACCATCTACTGTCATTATATTACCCTGGTCTACCATCTACTGTCATTATATTACCCTGGTCTACCTTCTACTGTCATTATATTAACCTGGTCTACCATCTACTGTCATATATTATTACCCTCTACTGTCATTATATTACCCTGGTCTACCATCTACTGTCATTATATTACCTGGTCTACCATCTGTCATTATATTACCCTGGTCTACCATCTACTGTCATTATATTACCCTGGTCTACCATCTGTCTGTCATTATATTACCCTGGTCTAAACTCTACTGTCATTATATTACCCTGGTCTACCATCTACTGTCATTATATTACCCTGGTCTACCATCTACTGTCATTATATTACCCTGGTCTACCATCTACTGTCATTATATTACCCTGGTCTACCATCTACTGTCATTATATTACCCTGGTCTACCATCTACTGTCATTATATTACCCTGGTCTACCATCTACTGTCATTATATTACCCTGGTCTACCATCTATTGTCATTATATTACCTGGTCTACCATCTACTGTGACTATATTACCCTCTACTGTCATTATATTATCCTGGTCTACCATCTACTGTCTATATTATTACCATCTACTGTCATTATATTACCCTGTTCTACCATCTACTGTCATTTTATTACCCTGGTCTATCCTCTACTGTCATTATATTACCCTGGTCTACTGTCATTATATTACCCTGGTCTACCATCTACTGTCATTATATTACCCTGGTCTACCATCTACAGTCATTATATTATATTACCCTCTACTGTCATTATATTACCCTGGTCTACCATCTACTGTCATTATATTACCCTGGTCTACCATCTACTGTCATTATATTACCCTGGTCTACCCTCTACTGTCACTATATTACCTGGTCTACCATCTACTGTCATTATATTACCCTGGTCTACATCTACTGTCATTATATTACCCTGGTCTACCATCTACTGTCATTATATTACCCTGGTCTACCATCTACTGTCATTATATTACCCTCTACTGTCATTATATTACCCTGGTCTACCATCTACTGTCATAATATTACCCTGGTCTACCCTCTACTGTCATTATATTACCCTGGTCTACCATCTACTGTCATTATATTACCCTGGTCTACCATCTACTGTCATTATATTACCCTGGTCTACCTTCTACTGTCATTATATTAACCTGGTCTACCATCTACTGTCACTATATTACCCTCTACTGTCATTATATTACCCTGGTCTACCATCTACTGTCATTATATTACCCCAGTCTATCATCTCCTGTCATTATATTACCCTGGTCTACCATCTACTGTCATTATATTACCCTGGTCTACCATCTACTGTCATTATATTACCCTGGTCTAAACTCTACTGTCATTATATTATCCTGGTCTATCATCTACTGTCACTATATTACCCTGGTCTACCCTCTACTGTCATTATATTGACCTGGTCTACCATCTACTGTCATCTATATTACCCTGGTCTACCATCTACTGTCATTATATTACCCTGGTCTACCATCTACTGTCATTATATTACCCTGGTCTACCATCTACTGTCATTATATTACCTGGTCTACCATCTACTGTCATTATATTACCCTGGTCTACCCTCTACTGTCATTATATTACCCTGGTCTACCATCTACTGTCATTATATTACCTGGTCTACCATCTACTGTCATTATATTACCCTGGTCTATCCATCTACTGTCATTATATTACCCTGGTCTACCATCTACTGTCATTATATTGGCTGGTCATGTTCTGTTATATTACCTGGTCAGCCATCTACTGTCATTATATTAGCCTGGTTCCCTCTAGGTTTCTTCCTGGTTTTGGCCTCTACTGTCATTTTTTCCTAGCCACCTGCTTCTACACCTGCATTGCTTGCTGTTTGGGGTTTACCCTGGTCTACCTCTACTGTCATTATATTCCCTGATGTACCATCTACTGTCATATATTTGATTTGATTTGATTTGATTATATTACCTGGTCTACCATCTACTGTCATTATATTACCCTGGTCTCTACTGTCATTATATTACCCTTGTCTACCATCTACTGTCATTATATTACCCTCTACTGTCATTATATTACCCTGTTCTACCATCTTCTGTCATTATATTAACCTGGTCTACCATCTACTGTCTATATATTACCCTGGTCTACCATCTACTGTCATAATATTAACCTGGTCTACCATCTACTGTCATTATATTACCCTGGTCTTCCACCTACTGTCATTATACTAACCTGGTCTACCATCTACTGTCATTATATTACCCTGGTCTACCATCTATTGTCATTATATTACCCTGGTCTACCATCTACTGTCATTATATTACCCTGGCCTACCCTCTACTGTCATTATATTACCCTGGTCTACCATCTACTTTCATTATATTACCCTCTACATTCATTATATTACCCTGGTCTACCATCTACTGTCATTATATTACCCTGCTCTACCATCTACTGTCATTATATTACCCTGGTCTACAATCTACTGTCATTATATTACCCTGGCCTACCCTCTACTGTCATTATATTACCCTGGTCTACCATCTACTGTCATTATATTACCCTCTACTGTCATAATATTACCCTGGTCTACCATCTACTGTCATTATATTACCCTGGTCTTCCACCTACTGTCATTATACTAACCTGGTCTACCATCTACTGTCATTATATTAACCTGGTCTACCATCTACTGTCATTATATTACCCTGGTCTTCCACCTACTGTCATTATATTACCCTGGTCTTCCACCTACTGTCATTATACTAACCTGGTCTACCATCTACTGTCATTATATTGCCCTGGCCTACCCTATACTGTCATTATATTACCCTGGTCTACCATCTACTGTCATTATATTACCCTCTACTGTCATTATATTACCCTGGTCTACCATCTACTGTCATTATATTACCCTGCTCTACCATCTACTGTCATTATATTACCCTGGTCTACAATCTACTGTCATTATATTACCCTGGCCTACCCTCTACTGTCATTATATTACCCTGGTCTACCATCTACTGTCATTATATTACCCTCTACTGTCATCATATTACCCTGGTCTACCATCTACTGTCATCATATTACCCTGGTCAACCATCTACTGTCATTATATTACCCTGGTCTACCATCTACTGTTATATATTACCCTGGTCTACCTTCTACTGCCATTATATTAACCTAGTCTACCATCTACAGTCACTATATTACCCTAGTCTACCATCTACTGTCATTATATTACCGTCTACTGTCATTATATTACCCTGGTCTACCATCTACTGTCATTATATTACCCTGGTCTACAATCTACTGTCACTATATCACCCTGGTCTAAACTCTACTGTCATTATATTACCCTGGTCTACCATCTACTGTCATTATATTACCCTGGTATACCATCTACTGTCATTATATTACCCTGGTCTACCATCTACTGTCATGATATTACCCTGGTCTACCATCTACTGTCATTATATTACCCTGGTCTACCATCTACTGTCACTAGATTACACTGGTCTACCCTCTACTGTCATTATATTACCCTGGTATACCATCTATTGTCATTATATTAACCTGGTCTGACTTCTACTGTCATGATATTACCCTGGTCTACCATCTACTGTCATTGTATTACCCTGGTCTACCCTCTACTGTCATTATATTACCCTGGTCTACTGTCAATATATTACCCTTGTCTACAATCTACTGTCATTATATTACCCTGCTCTACCATCTACTGTCATTATATTACCCTGGTCTACCATCTACTGTCATTATATTACCCTGGTCTACAATCTACTGTCAGTATATTACCCTGGTCTAAACTCTACTGCCATTATATTACCCTGGTCTACCATCTACTGTCACTAGATTACCCTGGTCTACCCTCTACTGTCATTATATTACCCTGGTATACCATCTACTGTCATTATATTGACCTGGTCTACCATCTACTGTCATGATATTACCCTGGTCTACCATAAACTGTCATTATATTACTCTGGTCTACCATCTACTGTGATTATATTACCCTGGTCTACCATTTACTGTCATTATATTACCTTGGTCTACCATCTATTGTCATTATATTACCCTGTTCTACCATCTACTGCCATTATATTACCCTGGTCTACCATCTACTGTCACTAGATTACACTGGTCTACCCTCTACTGTCATTATATTACCCTGGTATACCATCTACTGTCATTATATTAACCTGGTCTACCATCTACTGTCATGATATTACCCTGGTCTACCATCTACTGTCATTATATTAACCTGGTCTACCATCTACTGTCATTATATTACCATGGACTACCATCTACTGTCATTATATTACCCTGGTCTACCCTCTACTGTCATTATATTACCCTGGTCTACTGTCATTATATTACCCTGGTCTACCATCTACTGTCATTATATTACCCTGCTCTACCATCTACTGTCATTATATTACCCTGGTCTACCATCTACTGTCATTATTTTACCCTGGTCTACCCTCTACTGTCATTATATTACCCTGGTATTACCCTGGTCTACCATCTACTGTCATTATTTTAACCTGGTCTACCCTCTACTGTCATTATATTACCCTGTCTACCTTCTACTGTCATTATATTACCCTGGTCTCCCCTCTACTGTCATTCTATTACCATGGAATACAATCTACTGTCATTTTACTACCCTGTCCACCATCTACTGTCATTATATTACCCTGGTCTACCCTCTACTGTTATTATTTTAACCTGGTCTACCCTCTACTGTCATTATATTACCCTGGATATCACCCTGGTCTACCATCTACTCTCATTATATTACCCTGTCTACCATCTACTGTCATTATATTACCCTGGTCTCCCCTCTACTGTCATTCTATTACCATGGAATACAATCTACTGTCATTTTACTACCCTGTCCACCATCTACTGTCATTATATTACCCTGGTCTACCCTCTACTGTCATTATATTACCCTGGTCTACCATCTACTGTCATTATATTACCCTGGTCTACCATCTACTGTCATTATATTACCTGGTCTACCATCTACTGTCATTATATTACCCTGGTCTACCATCTACTGTCATTATATTACCCTGTCTACCATCTACCATCTACTGTCATTATATTACCCTGGTCTACCATCTACTGTCATTATATTACCCTGCTCTACCATCTACTGTCATTATATTACCCTGGTCTACAATCTACTGTCATTATATTACCCCCTACCCTCTACTGTCATTATATTACCCTGGTCTACCATCTACTGTCATTATATTACCCTGGTCTTCCACCTACTGTCATTATACTAACCTGGTCTACCATCTACTGTCATTATATTAACCTGGTCTACCATCTACTGTCATTATATTACCCTGGTCTTCCACCATCTACTGTCATTATATTACCCTGGTCTTCCATCTACTGTCATTATATAACCTGGTCTACCATCTACTGTCATTATATTACCCTGGTCTACCCTCTACTGTCATTATATTACCCTGGTCTACCATCTACTGTCATTATATTACCCTGGTCCCATCTACTGTCATTATATTACCCTGGTCTACCATCTACTGTCATTATATTACCCTGCTCTACCATCTACTGTCATTATATTACCCTGGTCTACAATCTACTGTCATTATATTACCCTGGCCTACCATCTACTGTCATTATATTACCCTGGTCTACCATCTACTGTCATTATATTACCCCTCTACTGTCATCATATTACCCTGGTCTACCATCTACTGTCATCATATTACCCTGGTCAACCATCTACTGTCATTATATTACCCTGGTCTACCATCTACTGTTATATATTACCCTGGTCTACCTTCTACTGCCATTATATTAACCTAGTCTACCATCTACTGTCACTATATTACCCTGGTCTACCATCTACTGTCATTATATTACCTAGTCTACCATCTACTGTCATTATATTACCTGGTCTACTGTCATTATATTACCCTGGTCTACCATCTACTGTCATTATATTACCCTGGTCTACAATCTACTGTCACTATATCACCCTGGTCTAAACTCTACTGTCATTATATTACCCTGGTCTACCATCTACTGTCATTATATTACCCTGGTATACCATCTACTGTCATTATATTACCCTGGTCTACCATCTACTGTCATTATATTACCCTGGTCTACCATCTACTGTCACTAGATTACACTGGTCTACCCTCTACTGTCATTATATTACCCTGGTATACCATCTATTGTCATTATATTAACCTGGTCTGACTTCTACTGTCATGATATTACCCTGGTCTACCATCTACTGTCATTGTATTACCCTGGTCTACCCTCTACTGTCATTATATTACCCTGGTCTACTGTCAATATATTACCCTTGTCTACAATCTACTGTCATTATATTACCCTGCTCTACCATCTACTGTCATTATATTACCCTGGTCTACCATCTACTGTAATTATATTACCCTGCTCTACCATCTACTGTCATTATATTACCCTGGTCTACCATCTACTCTCATTATATTACCCTGGTCTACCATCTACTGTCATTATATTACCCTGGTCTACCATCTACTGTCATTATATTACCCTCTACTGTCATAATATTACCCTGGTCTACCATCTACTGTCATTATATTACCCTGGTCTTCCACCTACTGTCATTATACTAACCTGGTCTACCATCTACTGTCATTATATTAACCTGGTCTACCATCTACTGTCATTATATTACCCTGGTCTTCCATCTACTGTCATTATATTACCCTGGTCTACCATCTACTGTCATTATACTAACCTGGTCTACCATCTACTGTCATTATATTGCCCTGGTCTACCCTATACTGTCATTATATTACCCTGGTCTACCATCTACTGTCATTATATTACCCTCTACTGTCATTATATTACCCTGGTCTACCATCTACTGTCATTATATTACCCTGTCTACCATCTACTGTCATTATATTACCCTGGTCTACAATCTACTGTCATTATATTACCCTGGTCTACCCTCTACTGTCATTATATTACCCTGGTCTACCATCTACTGTCATTATATTACCCTCTACTGTCATCATATTACCCTGGTCTACCATCTACTGTCATTATATTACCCTGGTCTACCATCTACTGTCATTATATTACCCTGGTCTACCATCTACTGTTATATATTACCCTGGTCTACCTTCTACTGTCATTATATTACCCTGGTCTACCATCTACTGTCACTATATTACCCTGGTCTACCATCTACTGTCATTATATTACCCTGGTCTACCATCTACTGTCATTATATTACCGTCTACTGTCATTATATTACCCTGGTCTACCATCTACTGTCATTATATTACCCTGGTCTACAATCTACTGTCATTATATCACCCTGGTCTAAATCTACTGTCATTATATTACCCTGGTCTACCATCTACTGTCATTATATTACCCTGGTCTACCATCTACTGTCATTATATTACCCTGGTCTACCATCTACTGTCATGATATTACCCTGGTCTACCATCTACTGTCATTATATTACCCTGGTCTACCATCTACTGTCATTATATTACACTGGTCTACCCTCTACTGTCATTATATTACCCTGGTATACCATCTACTGTCATTATATTACCCTGGTCTACCATCTACTGTCATTATATTACCCTGGTCTACCATCTACTGTCATTGTATTACCCTGGTCTACCCTCTACTGTCATTATATTACCCTGGTGTCACCTCTACTGTCATTATATTACCCTTGTCTACCATCTACTGTCATTATATTACCCTGGTCTACAACCTACTTTCATTATATTACCCTGGTCTACCATCTACTGTCATTATATTACCCTGGTCTACAATCTACTGTCAGTATATTACCCTGGTCTAAACTCTACTGTCATTATATTACCCTGGTCTACCATCTACTGTCACTATATTACCCTGGTCTACCATCTACTGTCATTATATTACCCTGGTATACCATCTACTGTCATTATATTGACCTGGTCTACCATCTACTGTCATTATATTACCCTGGTCTACCATCTACTGTCATTATATTACTACCCTGGTCTACCATCTACTGTCATTATATTACCCTGGTCTACCATCTACTGTCATTATATTACCTGGTCTACCATCTACTGTCATTATATTACCCTGTTCTACCATCTACTGTCATTATATTACCCTGGTCTACCATCTACTGTCATTATATTACCTGGTCTACCCTCTACTGTCATTATATTACCCTGGTATACCATCTACTGTCATTATATTAACCTGGTCTACCATCTACTGTCATGATATTACCCTGGTCTACCATCTATGTCATTATATTAACCTGGTCTACCATCTACTGTCATTATATTACCTGGTCTACCATCTACTGTCATTATATTACCCTGGTCTACCATCTACTGTCATTATATATTACCCTGGTCTACTGTCATTATATTACCCTGGTCTACCATCTACTGTCATTATATTACCCTGGTCTACCATCTACTGTCATTATATTACCCTGGTCTACCATCTACTGTCATTATATTACCCTGGTCTACCATCTACTGTCATTATATTTCCCTGGTCTACCCTCTACTGTCATTATATTACCCTGGTCTACCATCTACTGTCATTATATTAGCCTGGTCTACCCTCTACTGTCATTATATTACCCTGGTCTACCATCTACTGTCATTATATTACCCTGGTCTACCCTCTGCTGTCATTATATTGCTGGTCTACCATCTACTGTCATGATATTACCCTGGTCTACCATCTACTGTCATTATATTAACCTGGTCTACCATCTACTGTCATTATATTAACCTGGTCTACCCTCTACTGTCATTATATTACCCTGGTCTACTGTCATTATATTACCCTGGTCTACCATCTACTGTAATTATATTACCCTGCTCTACCATCTACTGTCATTATATTACCCTGGTCTACCATCTACTGTCATTATATTACCCTGGTCTACCATCTACTGTCATTATATTACCCTGGTCTACAATCTACTGTCACTAAATTACCCTGGTCTAAACTCTACTGCCATTATATTACCCTGGTCTACCATCTACTGTCACTAGATTACCCTGGTCTACCCTCTACTGTCAATATATTACCCTGGTATACCATCTACTGTCATTATATTGACCTGGTCTACCATCTACTGTCATTATATTACTCTGGTCTACCATCTACTGTGATTATATTACCCTGGTCAACCATTTACTGTCATTATATTACCCTGGTCTACCCTCTACTGTCATTATATTACCCTGGTCTACCATCTACTGTCATTATATTAACCAGGTCTACCATCTACTGTCATGATATTACCCTGGTCTACCATCTACTGTCATTATATTAACCTGGTCTACCATCTACTGCCATTATATTACCATGGTCTACCATCTACTGTCATTATATTACCCTGGTCTACCCTCTACTGTCATTATATTACCCTGGTCTACTGTCATTATATTACCCTGGTCTACCATCTACTGTCATTATATTACCCTGGTCTACCATCTACTGTCATTATATTACCCTGGTCTACCATCTACTGTCATTATATTACCCTGGTCTACCATCTACTGTCATTATATTACCCTGGTCTACCATCTACTGTCATTATATTACCCTGGTCTACCTTCTACTGTCATTATATTACCCTGGTCTACCATCTACTGTCATTATTTTACCCTGGTGTACCATCTACTGTCATTATATTACCCTGTTCTACCATCTACTGTCATTTTATTACCCTGGTCTACAATCTACTGTCACTATATTACCCTGGTCTACCATCTATTGTCATTATATTACCTTGGTCTACCATCTACTGTGACTATATTACCCTCTACTGTCATTATATTATCCTGGTCTACCATCTACTGTGACTATATTACCATCTACTGTCATTATATTACCCTGTTCTACCAACGACTGTCATTTTATTACCCTGGTCTATCCTCTACTGTCATTATATTACCCTGGTCTACTGTCATTATATTACCCTGGACTACCATCTACTGTCATTATATTACCCTGGTCTACCATCTACAGTCATTATATTACCCTCTACTGTCATTATATTACCCTGGTCTACCATCTACTGTCATTATATTACCCTGGTCAACCATCTACTGTCATTATATTACCCTGGTCTACCCTCTACTGTCACTATATTACCATGGTCTACCATCTACTGTCATAATATTACCCTGGTCTACCCTTACTGTCATTATATTACCCTGGCCTACCATCTACTGTCACTATATAACCCTGGTCTACCATCTACTGTCATTATATTACCCTGGTCTACCATCTACTGTCATTCTATTACACTGGTCTACCCTCTACTTTCATTATATTACCCTGGTCTACCATCTACTGTCATTATATTACCCTGGTCTACCATCTACTGTCATTATATTACCCTGGTCTATCATCTCCTGTCATTATATTACCCTGGTCTACCATCTACTGTCAATATATTACCCTGGCCTACACTCTACTGTCATAATATTACCCTGGTCTACCATCTTCTGTCAATATATTACCCTGGTCTACCCTCTACTGTCATTATATTACCCTGGTCTACCATCAACTGTCATTATATTACCCTGGTCTACCATCTACTGTCATTATATTACCCTGGTCTACCATCTACTGTCATTATATTACCCTGGTCTACCATCTACTGTCATTATATTACCCTGGTCTACCCTCTACTGTCATTATATTACCCTGGTCTACCATCTACTGTCATTATTTTACCCTGGTGTACCATCTACTGTCATTATATTACCCTGGCCTACCCTCTACTGTCATCATATTACCCTCTACTGTCTTTATATTACCCTGGTCTACCATCTACAGTCATTATATTACCCTGGTCTACCATCTACTGTCATTATATTACCCTGGTCTACCATCTACTGTCATTATATTACCCTGTTCTACCATCTACTGTCATTTTATTACCCTGGTCTACAATCTACTGTCACTATATTACCCTGGACTACCATCTATTGTCATTATATTACATTGGTCTACCATCTACTGTGACTATATTACCCTCTACTGTCATTATATTATCCTGGTCTACCATCTACTGTGACTATATTACCATCTACTGTCATTATATTACCCTGTTCTACCAACGACTGTCATTTTATTACCCTGGTCTATCCTCTACTGTCATTATATTACCCTGGTCTACTGTCATTATATTACCCTGGTCTACCATCTACTGTCATTATATTACCCTGGTCTACCATCTACAGTCATTATATTACCCTCTACTGTCATTATATTACCCTGGTCTACCATCTACTGTCATTATATTACCCTGGTCAACCATCTACTGTCATTATATTACCCTGGTCTACCCTCTACTGTCACTATATTACCATGGTCTACCATCTACTGTCATAATATTACCCTGGTCTACCCTTACTGTCATTATATTACCCTGGCCTACCATCTACTGTCACTATATAACCTGGTCTACCATCTACTGTCATTACCATCTACTGTCATTATATTACCCTGGTCTACCATCTACTGTCATTCTATTACACTGGTCTACCCTCTACTGACATTATATTACCCTGGTCTACCATCTACTGTCATTATATTACCCTGGTCTACCATCTACTGTCATTATATTACCCTGGTCTACCTTCTACTGTCATTATATTAACCTGGTCTACCATCTACTGTCACTATATTACCCTCTACTGTCATTATATTACCCTGGTCTACCATCTACTGTCATTATATTACCCCAGTCTATCATCTCCTGTCATTATATTACCCTGGTCAACCATCTACTGTCATCATATTACCCTGGTCTACCCTCTACTGTCACTATATTACCATGGTCTACCATCTACTGTCATAATATTACCCTGGTCTACCCTCTACTGTCATTATATTACCCTGGTCTACCATCTACTGTCACTATATTACCCTGGTCTACCATCTACTGTCAATATATTACCCTGGCCTACACTCTACTGTCATAATATTACCCTGGTCTACGATCTACTATCATTATATTACCCTGGTCTACCCTCTACTGTCATTATATTACCCTGTTCTACTGTCATTATATTACCCTGGTCTACCATCTACTGTCATTATATTACCCTGGTCTACCATCTACTGTCATTATATTACCCTGGTCTACCATCTACTATCATTATATTACCCTGGTCTACCCTCTACTGTCATTATATTACCCTGTTCTACTGTCATTATATTACCCTGGTCTACTCTCTACTGTCATTATAATACCCTGGTCTACCATCTTCTGTCAATATATTACCCTGGTCTACCCTCTACTGTCATTATATTACCCTGGTCTACCATCTACTGTCCTTATATTACCCTGGTGTACCATCTACTGTCATTATATTACCCTGGCCTACCCTCTACTGTCATCATATTACCCTCTACTGTCTTTATATTACCCTGGTCTACCATCTACAGTCATTATATTACCCTGGTCTACCATCTACTGTCATTATATTACCCTGGTCTACCATCTACTGTCATTATATTACCCTGTTCTACCATCTACTGTCATTTTATTACCCTGGTCTACAATCTACTGTCACTATATTACCCTGGACTACCATCTATTGTCATTATATTACCTTGGTCTACCATCTACTGTGACTATATTACCCTCTACTGTCATTATATTATCCTGGTCTACCATCTACTGTGACTATATTACCATCTACTGTCATTATATTACCCTGTTCTACCAACGACTGTCATTTTATTACCCTGGTCTATCCTCTACTGTCATTATATTACCCTGGTCTACTGTCATTATATTACCCTGGTCTACCATCTACTGTCATTATATTACCCTGGTCTACCATCTACAGTCATTATATTACCCTCTACTGTCATTATATTACCCTGGTCTACCATCTACTGTCATTATATTACCCTGGTCAACCATCTACTGTCATTATATTACCCTGGTCTACCCTCTACTGTCACTATATTACCATGGTCTACCATCTACTGTCATAATATTACCCTGGTCTACCCTCTACTGTCATTATATTACCCTGGTCTACCATCTACTGTCATTATATTACCCTGGTCTACCATCTACTGTCATTATATTACCCTGGTCTACACTCTACTGTCATTATATTACCCTGGTCTACGATCTACTGTCATTATATTACCCTCTACAGTCATTATATTACCCTGGTCTACCATCTACTATCATTATATTACCCTGGTCTACCCTCTACTGTCATTATATTACCCTGTTCTACTGTCATTATATTACCCTGGTCTACTCTCTACTGTCATTATAATACCCTGGTCTACCATCTTCTGTCAATATATTACCCTGTTCTACCCTCTACTGTCATTATATTACCCTGGTCTACCATCTACTGTCCTTATATTACCCTGGTCTACAATCTACTGTCACTATATTACCCTGGTCTAAACTCTACTGCCATTATATTATCCTGGTCTATCATCTACTGTCACTAGATTACCATGGTCTACCCTCTACTGTCATTATATTGACCTGGTCTACCATCTACTGTCATATATTACCCTGGTCTACCATCTACTGTCATTATATTACCCTGGTCTACCATCTACTGTCATTATATTACCCTGGTCTACCATCTACTGTCATTATATTACCCTGGTCTACCATCTACTGTCATTATATTACCATCTACTGTCATTATATTACCATGGTCTACCCTCTACTGTCACTATATTAACCTGGTCTACCATCTACTGTCTATATATTACCCTGGTCTACCATCTACTGTCATAATATTAACCTGGTCTACCATCTACTGTCATTATATTACCCTGGTCTTCCACCTACTGTCATTATACTAACCTGGTCTACCATCTACTGTCATTATATTACCCTGGTCTACCATCTATTGTCATTATATTACCCTGGTCTACCATCTACTGTCATTATATTACCCTGGCCTACCCTCTACTGTCATTATATTACCCTGGTCTACCATCTACTGTCATTATATTACCCTCTACTGTCATTATATTACCCTGGTCTACCATCTACTGTCAATATATTACCCTCTGCTGTCATTATATTACCCTGGTCTACCATCTACTGTCATTATATTACCCTGGTCTACCCTCTACTGTCATTATATTACCCTGGTCTACCATCTACTGTCATTATATTACCCTCTACTGTCATTATATTACCCTGGTCTACCATCTACTGTCATTATATTACCCTGGTCTCACCTACTGTCATTATACTAACCTGGTCTACCATCTACTGTCATTATATTTACCTGGTCTACCATCTACTGTCATTATATTACCCTGGTCTTCCACCTACTGTCATTATATTACCCTGGTCTTCCACCTACTGTCATTATACTAACCTGGTCTACCATCTACTGTCATTATATTGCCCTGGCCTACCCTATACTGTCATTATATTACCCTGGTCTACCATCTACTGTCATTATATTACCCTCTACTGTCATTATATTACCCTGGTCTACCATCTACTGTCATTATATTACCCTGCTCTACCATCTACTGTCATTATATTACCCTGGTCTACAATCTACTGTCATTATATTACCCTGGCCTACCCTCTACTGTCATTATATTACCCTGGTCTACCATCTACTGTCATTATATTACCCTCTACTGTCATCATATTACCCTGGTCTACCATCTACTGTCATTATATTACCCTGGTCAACCATCTACTGTCATTATATTACCCTGGTCTACCATCTACTGTTATATATTACCCTGGTCTACCTTCTACTGCCATTATATTAACCTAGTCTACCATCTACAGTCACTATATTACCCTGGTCTACCCTCTACTGTCATTATATTACCCTGGTCTACCATCTACTGTCATTATATTACCCTCTACTGTCATTATATTACCCTGGTCTACCATCTACTGTCATTATATTACCCTGCTCTACCATCTACTGTCATTATATTACCCTGGTCTACAATCTACTGTCATTATATTGCCCTGGCCTACCATATACTGTCATTATATTACCCTGGTCTACCATCTACTGTCATTATATTACCCTCTACTGTCATTATATTACCCTGGTCTACCATCTACTGTCATTATATTACCCTGCTCTACCATCTACTGTCATTATATTACCCTGGTCTACAATCTACTGTCATTATATTACCCTGGCCTACCCTCTACTGTCATTATATTACCCTGGTCTACCATCTACTGTCATTATATTACCCTGGTCTACCATCTACTGTCATTATATTACCCTGGTCTTCCACCTACTGTCATTATACTAACCTGGTCTACCATCTACTGTCATTATATTTACCTGGTCTACCATCTACTGTCATTATATTACCCTGGTCTTCCACCTACTGTCATTATATTACCCTGGTCTTCCACCTACTGTCATTATACTAACCTGGTCTACCATCTACTGTCATTATATTGCCCTGGCCTACCCTATACTGTCATTATATTACCCTGGTCTACCATCTACTGTCATTATATTACCCTCTACTGTCATTATATTACCCTGGTCTACCATCTACTGTCATTATATTACCCTGCTCTACCATCTACTGTCATTATATTACCCTGGTCTACAATCTACTGTCATTATATTACCCTGGCCTACCCTCTACTGTCATTATATTACCCTGGTCTACCATCTACTGTCATTATATTACCCTCTACTGTCATCATATTACCCTGGTCAACCATCTACTGTCATTATATTACCCTGGTCTACCATCTACTGTTATATATTACCCTGGTCTACCTTCTACTGCCATTATATTAACCTAGTCTACCATCTACAGTCACTATATTACCCTGGTCTACCCTCTACTGTCATTATATTACCCTGGTCTACCATCTACTGTCATTATATTACCGTCTACTGTCATTATATTACCCTGGTCTACCATCTACTGTCATTATATTACCCTGGTCTACAATCTACTGTCACTATATCACCCTGGTCTAAACTCTACTGTCATTATATTACCCTGGTCTACCATCTACTGTCATTATATTACCCTGGTATACCATCTACTGTCAATATATTACCCTGGTCTACCCTCTACTGTCATTATATTAACCTGGTCTACCATCTACTATCAATATATTACCCTGGTCTACCATCTATTGTCATTATATTACCCTGGTCTACCATCTACTGTCATTATATTACCCTGGTCTACCCTCTACTGTCATTATATTACCCTGGTCTACCATCTACTTTCATTATATTACCCTGGTCTACTGTCATTATATTACCCTGGTCTACCATCTACTGTCATTATATTACCCTGGTCTACCATCTACTGTCATTATATTACCCTGGTCTACCATCTACTGTCATTATATTACCCTGGTCTACCATCTACTGTCATTATATTACCCTGGTCTACCATCTACTGTCATTATATTACCCTCTACTGTCATTATATTACCCTGGTCTACCATCTACTGTCATTATATTACCCTGGTCTACCATCTACTGTCATTATATTACCCTGGTCTACCATCTACTGTCATTATATTACCCTGGTCTACCATCTACTGTCATTATATTACCCTGGTCGACCATCTACTGTCATTATATTACCCTCTACTGTCATTATATTACCCTGGTCTACCATCTACTGTCATTATATTACCCTGGTCTACCATCTACTGTCATTATATTACCCTGGTCTACCATCTACTGTCATTATATTACCTTGGTCTACCATCTACTGCCAATATATTACCTTGGTCTACCATCTACTGTCATTATATTTCCCTGGTCTACCATCTACTGTCATTATACCCTGGTATTTCCCTGGTCTACCATCTACTCTCATTATATTTCCCTGGTCTTCCATCTACTATCATTATATTACCCTGGTCTACAATCTACTGTCATTATATTACCCTGGTGTACCATTTACTGTCATTATATTACCCTGGTCTACCATCTACTGTCATTATATTACCCTGGTCTTCCATCTACTGTCATTATATTAACCTGGTCTACCATCTACTGTCATTATATTGCCCTGGTCTACCTCTACTGTCATTATATTACCCTGGTCTACCATCTACTGTCATTATATATTACCCTCTACTGTCATTATATTACCCTGGTCTACCATCTACTGTCATTATATTACCCTGGTCTACCATCTACTGTCATTTTATTACCCGGGTCTACAATCTACTGTCATTATATTACCCTGGTCTACCCTCTACTGTCATTATATTACCCTGGTCTAGCATCTACTGTCACTATATTACCCTCTACTGTCATTATATTACTCTGGTCTACCATCTACTGTCATTATATTACCCTGGTCTACCTTCTACTGTCATTATATTACCCTGGTCTACCATCTACTGTCATTATATTACCCTGGTCTACCTTCTACTGCCATTATATTAACCTAGTCTACCATCTACAGTCACTATATTACCCTGGTCTACCCTCTACTGTCATTATATTACCCTGGTCTACCATCTACTGTCATTATATTACCTGGTCTACTGTCACTGTCATTATATTACCCTGGTCTACCATCTACTGTCATTATATTACCCTGGTCTACCATCTACTGTCATTATATTACCCTGGTCTAAACTCTACTGTCATTATATTACCCTGGTCTACCATCTACTGTCATTATATTACCCTGGTATACCATCTACTGTCATTATATTGACCTGGTCTACCATCTACTGTCATTATATTAACCTGGTCTACCATCTACTGTCAATATATTACCCTGGTCTACCATCTACTGTCATTATATTACCCTGGCCTACCATCTACTGTCATTATATTAACCTGGTCTACCATCTACTGTCATTATATTACCCTGGTCGACCATCTACTGTCATTATATTACCCTGGTCTACCCTCTACTGTCATTATATTACCCTGGTCTACCATCTACTGTCATTATATTACCCTGGTCTACCATCTACTGTCATTATATTACCCTGGCCTACCCTCTACTGTCATTATATTACCCCGGTCTACCATCTACTGTTATTATATTACCCTCTACTGCCATTATATTACCATGGTCGACCATCTACTGTCAATATATTACCCTGGTATACATCTACTGTCATTATATTACACTAGTCTACCATCTACTGTCATTATATTACCCTGGTCTACCATCTACTGTCATTATATTACACTAGTCTACCATCTACTGTCATTATATTACCCTGGTCTACCATCTACTGTCATTATATTACCCTGGCCTACCATCTACTGTCACTATATTACCCTGGTCTACCATCTACTGTCATTATATTACCCTCTACTGTCATTATATTACCCTGGTCTACCATCTACTGTCATTCTATTACACTTGTCTACCCTCTACTGTCATTATATTACCCTGGTCTACCATCTACTGTCATTATATTAACCTGGTCTACCATCTACTGTCATTATATTACCCTGGTCTACCTTCTACTGTCATTATATTAACCTGGTCTACCATCTACTGTCACTATATTACCCTCTACTGTCATTATATTACCCTGGTCTACCATCTACTGTCATTATATTACCCCAGTCTATCATCTCCTGTCATTATATTACCCTGGTCTACCATCTACTGTCCTTATATTACCCTGGTCTACAATCTACTGTCACTATATTACCCTGGTCTAAACTCTACTGCCATTATATTATCCTGGTCTATCATCTACTGTCACTAGATTACCATGGTCTACCCTCTACTGTCATTATATTGACCTGGTCTACCATCTACTGTCATGATATTACCCTGGTCTACCATCTACTGTCATTATATTACTCTGGTCTATCATCTACTGTGATTATATTACCCTGGTCTACCATTTACTGTCATTATATTATTCTGGTCTACCATCTACTGTCATTATATTACCCTGTTCTTCCATCTACTGTCATTATATTACCATGGTCTACCCTCTACTGTCACTATATTAACCTGGTCTACCATCTACTGTCTATATTATACCCTGGTCTACCATCTACTGTCATAATATTAACCTGGTCTACCATCTACTGTCATTATATTACCCTGGTCTTCCACCTACTGTCATTATACTAACCTGGTCTACCATCTACTGTCATTATATTACCCTGGTCTACCATCTATTGTCATTATATTACCCTGGTCTACAATCTACTGTCATTATATTACCCTGGCCTACCCTCTACTGTCATTATATTACCCTGGTCTACCATCTACTGTCATTATATTACCCTCTACTGTCATTATATTACCCTGGTCTTCCACCTACTGTCATTATACTAACCTGGTCTACCATCTACTGTCATTATATTTACCTGGGCTACCATCTACTGTCATTATATTACCCTGGTCTTCCACCTACTGTCATTATATTACCCTGGTCTTCCACCTACTGTCATTATACTAACCTGGTCTACCATCTACTGTCATTATATTGCCCTGGCCTACCCTCTACTGTCATTATATTACCCTGGTCTACCATCTACTGTCATTATATTACCCTCTACTGTCATTATATTACCCTGGTCTACCATCTACTGTCATTATATTACCCTGGTCTACCATCTACTGTCATTATATTACCCTGGTCTACAATCTACTGTCATTATATTACCCTGGTCTACCATCTACTGTCATTATATTACCCTGGTCTACCATCTACTGTCATTATATTACCCTGGCCTACCCTCTACTGTCATTATATTACCCTGGTCTACCATCTACTGTCATTATATTACCCTCTACTGTCATTATATTACCCTGGTCTACCATCTACTGTCATTATATTACCCTGGTCTTCCACCTACTGTCATTATATTAACCTGGTCTACCATCTACTGTCATTATATTAACCTGGTCTACCATCTACTGTCATTATATTACCCTGGTCTTCCACCTACTGTCATTATATTACCCTGGTCTTCCATCTACTGTCATTATATTAACCTGGTCTACCATCTACTGTCATTATATTGCCCTGGTCTACCCTATACTGTCATTATATTACCCTGGTCTACCATCTACTGTCATTATATTACCCTCTACTGTCATTATATTACCCTGGTCTACCATCTACTGTCATTATATTACCCTGTCTACCATCTACTGTCATTATATTACCCTGGTCTACCATCTACTGTCATTATATTACCCTGGTCTACCCTCTACTGTCATTATATTACCCTGGTCTACCATCTACTGTCATTATATTACCCTGGTTACCATCTACTGTCATTATATTACCCTGGTCTACCATCTACTGTCATTATATTACCCTGGTCTACCTGGTCTACTGTCATTATATTAACCTGGTCTACCATCTACTGTCACTATATTACCCTGGTCTACCATCTACTGTCATTATATTACCCTGGTCTACCATCTACTGTCATTATATTACCGTCTACTGTCATTATATTACCCTGGTCTACCATCTACTGTCATTATATTACCCTGGTCTACAATCTACTGTCACTATATCACCCTGGTCTAAACTCTACTGTCATTATATTACCCTGGTCTACCATCTACTGTCATTATATTGACCTGGTCTACCATCTACTGTCATTATATTAACCTGGTCTACCATCTACTATCAATATATTACCCTGGTCTGTCCATTACTGTCATCTACTGTCATTATATTACCCTGGTCTACCCTCTACTGTCATTATATTACCCTGGTCTACCATCTACTGTTATTATATTACCCTCTACTGCCAATATATTACCTGGTCTACCATCTACTGTCATTATATTACCCTGGTCTACATCTTCTGTCATTATATTACTCTGGTCTACCATCTACTGTGAATATATTACCCTGGTCTACCATTTACTGTCATTATATTACACTAGTCTACCATCTACTGTCATTATATTAACCTGGTCTACCATCTACTGTCATGATATTACCCTGAACTACCACCTACTGTCATTATAATAACCTGGTCTACCACCTACTGTCATTATATTACCCTGGCCTACCCTCTACTGTCATTATATTACCCTCTACTGTCTTTATATTACCCTGGTCTACCATCTACTGTCATTATATTACCCTGGTCTACCATCTACTGTCATTATATTACCCTGGTCTACAATCTACTGTCATTATATTACCCTGGTATACAATCTACTGTCACTATATTACCCTGGTCTTCCCTATACTGTCATTATATTACCCTGTCTACCATCTGCTGTCACCATCTACTGTCATTATATTACCCTGGTCTACCATCTACTGTCATTATATTACCCTGGTCTACCATCTACTGTCATTATATTACCCTGGTCTACCATCTACTGTCACTATATTACCCTGGTCTACCATCTACTGTCATTATATTACCCTGGTCTACCATCTACTGTGACTATATTACCCTCTACTGTCATTATATTATCCTGGTCTACCATCTACTGTGACTATATTACCATCTACTGTCATTATATTACCCTGGTTCTACCATCTACTGTCATTTTATTACCCTGGTCTACCATCTACTGTCATTATATTACCCTGGTCTACCATCTACTGTCATTATATTACCCTGGTCTACCATCTACTGTCATTATATTACCATCTACTGTCATTATATTACCCTGGTCTACCATCTACTGTCATTATATTACCCTGGTCTACCATCTACTGTCATTATATTACCCTGGTCTACCATCTACTGTCATTATATTACCCTCTACTTCATTATATTACCCTGGTCTACCCTCTACTGTCATTATATTACCCTGGTCTACCATCTACTGTCATTATATTACCCTGGTCTACCATCTACTGTCATTATATTAACCTGGTCTACCATCTACTGTCATTATATTACCCTGGTCTACCTTCTACGGTCATTATATTAACCTGGTCTACCATCTACTGTCACTATATTACCCTCTACTGTCATTATATTACCCTGGTCTACCATCTACTGTCATTATATTACCCCAGTCTATCATCTCCTGTCATTATATTACCCTGGTCTACCATCTACTGTCTTATATTACCCTGGTCTACAATCTACTGTCACTATATTACCCTGGTCTAAACTCTACTGTCATTATATTATCCTGGTCTATCATCTACTGTCACTAGATTACCATGGTCTACCCTCTACTGTCATTATATTGACCTGGTCTACCATCTACTGTCATGATATTACCCTGGTCTACCATCTACTGTCATTATATTACCCTCTGGTCTATCATCTACTGTGATTATATTACCCTGGTCTACCATTTACTGTCATTATATTATTCTGGTCTACCATCTACTGTCATTATATTACCCTGTTCTTCCATCTACTGTCATTATATTACCCTGGTCTACCATCTACTGTCACTATATTAACCTGGTCTACCATCTACTGTCATTATATTACCCTGGTCTACCATCTACTGTCATAATATTAACCTGGTCTACCATCTACTGTCATTATATTACCCTGGTCTACCATCTAATGTCATTATATTACCCTGGTCTACCATCTACTGTCATTATATTAACCTGGTCTACCATCTACTGTCATTTTATTACCCGGGTCTACAATCTACTGTCATTATATTACCCTGGTCTACCCTCTACTGTCATTATATTACCCTGGTCTAGCATCTACTGTCACTATATTACCCTCTACTGTCATTATATTACTCTGGTCTACCATCTACTGTCATTATATTACCCTGGTCTACCATCTACTGTCATTATATTTACCTGGGTCTACCATCTACTGTCATTATATTACCCTGGTCTTCCATCTACTGTCATTATATTACCCTGGTCTTCCATCTACTGTCATTATATTAACCTGGTCTACCATCTACTGTCATTATATTGCCCTGGTCTACCCTCTACTGTCATTATATTACCCTGGTCTACCATCTACTGTCATTATATTTGGTCTACCATCTACTGTCATTATATTACCCTGGTCAACCATCTACTGTCATTATATTACCCTGGTCTACCATCTACTGTCATTATATTACCCTGGTCTACCATCTACTGTCATTATATTACCCTGCTCTACCATCTACTGTCATTATATTACCCTGGTCTACCATCTACTGTCATTATATTACCCTGGCCTACCCTCTACTGTCATTATATTACCCTGGTCTACCATCTACTGTCATTATATTACCATCTACTGTCATTATATTACCCTGGTCTACCATCTACTGTCATTATATTACCCTGGTCTACCATCTACTGTCATTATATTAACCTGGTCTACCATCTACTGTCATTATATTAACCTGGTCTACCATCTACTGTCATTATATTACCCTGGTCTACCATCTACTGTCATTATATTACCCTGGTCTCCATCTACTGTCATTATATTAACCTGGTCTACCATCTACTGTCATTATATTGCCCTGGCCTACCATCTACTGTCATTATATTACCCTGGTCTACCATCTACTGTCATTATATTACCCTACTGTCATTATATTACCCTGGTCTACCATCTACTGTCATTATATTACCCTGGTCTACCATCTACTGTCATTATATTACCCTGGTCTACCATCTACTGTCATTATATTACCCTGGTCTACCATCTACTGTCATTATATTACCCTGGTCTACCATCTACTGTCATTATATTACCCTCTACTGTCATTATATTACCCTGGTCTACCATCTACTGTCATTATATTACCCTGGTCTACCATCTACTGTCATTATATTACCCTGGTCTACCATCTACTGTCATTATATTACCCTGGTCTACCATCTACTGTCATTATATTACCTGGTCTACCATCTACTGTCATTATATTACCCCCTGGTCTACCATCTACTGTCATTATATTACCCTGGTCTACCATCTACTGTCATTATATTACCCTGGTCTTCCATCTACTGTCATTATATTACCCTGGTCTACCATCTACTGTCATTATATTACCCTGGTCTACCATCTACTGTCATTATATTACCCTGGTCTACCATCTACTGTCATTATATTAACCCTGGTCTACCATCTACTGTCATTATATTACCCTGGTCTACCATCTACTGTCATTATATTACCTGGTCTACCATCTACTGTCATTATATTACCCTGGTCTACCATCTACTGTCATTATATTACCCTGGTCTACCATCTACTGTCATTATATTACCCTGGTCTACCATCTACTGTCATTATATTACCCTGGTCTACCATCTACTGTCATTATATTACCCTCTACTGTCATTATATTACCCTGGTCTACCATCTACTGTCATTATATTAACCTGGTCTACCATCTACTGTCATTATATTACCCTGGTCTACCATCTACTGTCATTATATTACCCTGGTCTACCATCTACTGTCATTATATTACCCTGGTCTACCCTCTACTGTCATTATATTACCCTGGTCTACCATCTACTGTCATTATATTACCCTGGTCTACCATCTACTGTCATTATATTACCCTGGTCTACCATCTACTGTCATTATATTACCCTGGTCTACCATCTACTGTCATTATATTACCCTGGTCTACCATCTACTGTCATAATATTACCCTGGTCTACCCTCTACTGTCATTATATTACCCTGGTCTACCATCTACTGTCATTATATTACCCTGGTCTACCATCTACTGTCATTATATTACCCTGGTCTACCATCTACTGTCAATATATTACCCTGGTCTACCATCTACTGTCATTATATTACCCTGGTCTACCATCTACTGTCATTATATTACCCTCTACTGTCATTATATTACCCTGGTCTACCATCTACTGTCATTATATTACCCTGGTCTACCATCTACTGTCATTATATTACTCTGGTCTACCATCTACTGTCATTATATTACCCTGGTCTACCATCTACTGTCATTATATTACCCTGGTCTACCATCTGCTGTCATTATATTACCTTGGTCTTCCATCTACTGTCATTATACTAACCTGGTCTACCATCTACTGTCATTATATTACCCTGGCCTACCCTCTACTGTCATTATATTACCCTGGTCTACCATCTACTGTCAATATATTACCCTCTGCTGTCATTATATTACCCTGGTCTACCATCTACTGTCAATATATTACCCTCTGCTGTCATTATATTACCCTGGTCTACCATCAACTGTCACTATATTACCCTGGTCAACCTTCTACTGTCATTATATTAACCTGGTCTACCATCTACTGTCACTATATTACCCTCTACTGTCATTATATTACCCTGGTCTACCATCTACTGTCATTATATTACCCTGGTCTACCATCTACTGTCATTATATTACCCTGGTCTACCATCTACTGTCATTATATTACCCAGGTCTACCATCTACTGTCATTATATTAACCTGGTCTACCATCTACTGTCATTATATTGTCCTGGTCTACCATCTACTGTCATTATATTACCCTGGTCTACCATCTACTGTCATTATATTAACCTCTACTGTCATTATATTACCCTGGTCTAAACTCTACTGCCATTATATTACCCTGGTCTACCATCTACTGTCACTATATTACCTTGGTCTAAACTCTACTGTCATTATATTACCCTGGTCTACCATCTACTGTCATTATATTACCCTGGTCTACCTTCTACTGTCATTATATTACCCTGGTCTACCATCTACTGTCATTATATTACCCTGGTCTAACCTCTACTGTCATTATATTACCCTGGTCTACCATCTACTGTCATTATATTACCCTCTACTGTCATTATATTACCCTGGTCTACCATCTACTGTCATTATATTACCCTGGTCTATCTACTGTCATTATATTACCCTGGTCGACCATCTACTGTCATTATATTACCCTGGTCTAACATCTACTGTCATTATATTACCCTGGTCTACCCTCTACTGTCATTATATTACCCTGGTCTACCATCTACTGTCATTATATTACCCTGGTCTTCCATCTACTGTCATTATATTAACCTGGTCTACCATCTACTGTCATTATATTACCCTGGTCTACCATCTACTGTCATTATATTACCCTGGTCTACCATCTACTGTCATTATATGGTCTACCATCTACTGTCATTATATTAACCCATCTACTGTCATTATATTACCCTGGTCTACCGTCTACTGTCATTGTATTACACTGGTCTACCAACTACTGTCATTATATTACCCTGGTCTACCATCTACTGTCATTATATTACCCTGGTCTACCATCTACTGTCATTCTATTACACTGGTCTACAATCTACTGTCATTATATTACCCTGGTCTACCATCTACTGTCATTATATTACCCTGGTCTACCATCTACTGTCATTATATTACCCTCTACTGTCATTATATTACCCTGATCTACCATCTACTGTCATTATATTACCCTGGTCAACCATCTACTGTCATTATATTACCCTGGTCTACCCTCTACTGTCACTATATTACCATGGTCTTCCATCTACTGTCATTATATTACCCTGGTCTACCATCTACTGTCATTATATTACCCTTACCCTCTCTACCATCTACTGTCATTATATTACCCTGGTCTACCATCTACTGTCATTATATATTACCCTGGTCTACCATCTACTGTCATTATATTACCCTGGTCTACCATCTACTGTCATTATATTACCCTGGTCTACCATCTACTGTCATTATATTACCCTGGTCTACCATCTACTGTCATTATATTACCCTGGTCTACCATCTACTGTCATTATATTACCCTGGTCTACCATCTACTGTCATTATATTACCCTGGTCTACCATCTACTGTCATTATATTACCTGGTCTACCATCTACTGTCATTATATTACCCTGGTCTAAACTCTACTGTCATTATATTACCCTGGTCTACCATCTACTGTCATTATATTACCCTGGTCTACCATCTACTGTCATTATATTACCCTGGTCTACCATCTACTGTCATTATATTACCCTGGTCTACCATCTACTGTCATTATATTACCCTGGTCTACCATCTACTGTCATTATATTACCCTGGCCTACCCTCTACTGTCATTATATTACCCTGGTCTACCATCTACTGTCATTATATTACCCTCTACTGTCATTATATTACCTGGTCTACCATCTACTGTCATTATATTACCCTGGTCTACCATCTACTGTCATTATATTACCCTGGTCTACCATCTACTGTCATTATATTACCCTGGTCTACCATTTACTGTCATTATATTACCTGGTCTACCATCTACTGTCATTATATTACCTGGTCTACCATCCTGGTCTACCATCTACTGTCATTATATTACCCTGAACTACCACCTACTGTCTGTCATTATAATAACCTGGTCTACCACCTACTGTCATTATATTACCCTGGCCTACCCTCTACTGTCATTATATTACCCTCTACTGTCTTTATATTACCCTGGTCTACCATCTACTGTCATTATATTACCCTGGTCAACCATCTACTGTCATTATATTACCCTGGTCTACCCTCTACTGTCATTATATTACCCTGGTCTACCATCTACTGTCATTATATTACCCTGGTCTACAATCTACTGTCACTATATTACCCTGGTCTACCATCTACTGTCATTATATTACCCTGGTCTACCATTTACTGTGACTATATTACCATCTACTGTCATTATATTACCCTGTTCTACCATCGACTGTCATTTTATTACCCTGGTCTATCCTCTAATGTCATTATATTACCCTGGTCTACTGTCATTATATTACCCTGGTCTACCATCTACTGTCATTATATTACCCTGGTCGACCATCTACTGTCATTATATTACCCTGGTCTACCCTCTACTGTCTTTATATTACCCTGGTCTACCATCTACTGTCATTATATTACCCTGGTCTACCATCTACTGTCATTATATTACCCTGGTCTACCATCTACTGTCATTATATTACCCTGGTCTACATCTACTGTATATTATATGGTCGACCATCTACTGTCATTATATTACCCTGGTCTACCATCTACTGTCATTATATTACCTGGTCTACCATCTACTGTCATTATATTACCTGGTCTACCATCTACTGTCATTATATTACACTAGTCTACCATCTACTGTCATTATATTACCCTGGTCTACCATCTACTGTCATTATATTACCCTGGTCTACCATCTACTGTCATTATATTACCCTGGTCTACCATACTGTCATTATATTACCCTGGTCTACCATCTACTGTCATTATATTACCCTGGTCTATCCATGTCATTACTGTCATTATATTACCCTGGTCTACCATCTACTGTCAATATATTACCCTGGTCTACCATCTACTGTCATTATATTGCCCTGGTCTACCGTCTACTGTCATTATATTACCCTGGTCTACCATCTACTGTCATTATATTACCCTGGTCTACAATCTACTGTCATTATATTACCCTGTTCTACTATCTACTGTCATTTTATTACCCTGGTAAACAATCTACTGTCACTATATTACCCTGGTAAACAATCTACTGTCACTATATTACCCTGGTCTTCCCTATACTGTCATTATATTACACTAGTCTACCATCTACTGTCATTATATTACCCTGGTCTACCATCTACTGTCATTATATTACCCTGGTCTACCCTCTACTGTCATTATATTAACCTGGTCTACCATCTACTGTCTATATATTACCCTGGTCTACCATCTACTGTCATAATATTAACCTGGTCTACCATCTACTGTCATTATATTACCCTGGTCTTCCACCTACTGTCATTATACTAACCTGGTCTACCATCTACTGTCATTATATTACCCTGGTCTACCATCTATTGTCATTATATTACCCTGGCCTACCCTCTACTGTCATTATATTACCCTGGTCTACCATCTATTGTCATTATATTACCCTGTTCTACTATCTACTGTCATTTTATTACCCTGGTATACAATCTACTGTCACTATATTACCCTGGTCTTCCCTATACTGTCATTATATTACCCTGGTCTACCATCTGCTGTCATTATATTACCATGGTCTTCCCTATACTGTCATTATATTACCTTGGTCTACCATCTACTGTCATTATATTAACCTGGTCTACCATCTACTGTCATTATATTACCCTGATCTATCCTCTACTGTCATTATATTACCCTGGTCTACCATCTACTGTCATTATATTACCTGGTCTACCATCTACTGTAATTATATTACCCTGGTCTTCCACCTACTGTCATTATATTACCCTCTACTGTCATTATATTACCCTGTTCTACCATCTTCTGTCATTATATTAACCTGGTCTACCATCTACTGTCTATATATTACCCTGGTCTACCATCTACTGTCTATATATTACCCTGGTCTACCATCTACTGTCATAATGTTACCCTGGTCTACCATCTACTGTCATTATATTACCTGGTCTACCATCTACTGTAATTATATTACCCTGGTCTTCCACCTACTGTCATTATATTACCCTCTACTGTCATTATATTACCCTGTTCTACCATCTTCTGTCATTATATTAACCTGGTCTACCATCTACTGTCTATATATTACCCTGGTCTACCATCTACTGTCATAATATTAACCTGGTCTACCATCTACTGTCATTATATTACCCTGGTCTTCCACCTACTGTCATTATACTAACCTGGTCTACCATCTACTGTCAATATATTACCCTGGTCTACCATCTATTGTCATTATATTACCCTGGCCTACCCTCTACTGTCATTATATTACCCTGGTCTACCATCTACTGTCATTATATGACCCTCTACTGTCATTATATTACCCTGGTCTACCATCTACTGTCATTATATTACCCTGCTCTACCATCTACTGTCATTATATTACCCTGGTCTACAATCTACTGTCATTATATTACCCTGGCCTACCCTCTACTGTCAATATATTACCCTGAACTACCACCTACTGTCATTATAATAACCTGGTCTACCACCTACTGTCATTATATTACCCTGGCCTACCCTCTACTGTCATTATATTACCCTCTACTGTCTTTATATTACCCTGGTCTACCATCTACTGTCATTATATTACCCTGTTCTACCATCTACTGTCATTATATTACCCTGGTCTACCATCTACTGTCATTATATTACCCTGTTCTACCATCTACTGTCATTTTATTACCCTGGTCTACAATCTACTGTCACTATATTACCCTGGTCTACCATCTATTGTCATTATATTACCCTGCTCTACCATCTACTGAGACTATATTACCCACTACTGTCATTATATTACCCTGGTCTACCATCTACTGTGACTATATTACCATCTACTGTCATTATATTACCCTGTTCTACCATCGACTGTCATTTTATTACCCTGGTCTATCCTCTACTGTCATTATATTACCCTGGTCTACTGTCATTATATTAACCTGGTCTACCATCTACTGTCATTATATTACCCTGGTCGACCATCTACTGTCATTATATTACCCTGGTCTACCCTCTACTGTCTTTATATTACCCTGGTCTACCATATACTGTCATTATATTACCCTGGTCTACCATCTACTGTCATTATATTACCCTGGCCTACCCTCTACTGTCATTATATTACCCCGGTCTACCATCTACTGTTATTATATTACCCTCTACTGCCATTATATTAACATGGTCGACCATCTACTGTCATTATATTACCCTGGTCTACATCTACTGTCATTATATTACACTAGTCTACCATCTACTGTCATTATATTACCCTGGTCTACCATCTACTGTCATTATATTACACTAGTCTACCATCTACTGTCATTATATTACCCTGGTCTACCCTCTACTGTCATTATATTACCCTGGTCTACCATCTACTGTCATTATATTACCGTCTACTGTCATTATATTACCCTGGTCTACCATCTACTGTCATTATATTACCCTGGTCTACCATCTACTGTCATTATATTACCCTGGTCTACCTCTACTGTCATTATATTACCCTGGTCTACCATCTACTGTCATTATATTACCCTGGTCTACTGTCATCTACTGTCATTATATTACCCTGGTCTACCATCTACTGTCATTTTATTACCCTGGTATACAATCTACTGTCACTATATTACCCTGGTCTTCCCTATACTGTCATTATATTACCCTGGTCTACCATCTGCTGTCATTATATTACCATGGTCTTCCCTATACTGTCATTATATTACCCTGGTCTACCATCTACTGTCATTATATTACCCTGATCTATCCTCTACTGTCATTATATTACCCTGGTCTACCATCTACTGTCATCATATTACCTGGTCTACCATCTACTGTCATTATATTACCCTGGTCTCTACTGTCATTATATTACCCTGGTCTCTACTGTCATTATATTATCCTGGTCTACCATCTACTGTCATTATATTACCCTCTACTGTCATTATATTACCCTGGTCTCTACTGTCATTATATTATCCTGGTCTACCATCTACTGTCATTATATTACCCTCTACTGTCATTATATTAACCTGGTCTACCATCTACTGTCATTATATTACCCTGGTCTTCCATCTACTGTCATTATATTAACCTGGTCTACCATCTACTGTCATTATATTACCCTGGTCTACCATCTACTGTCATTATATTACCCTGGTCTACCCTCTACTGTCATTATATTACCCTGGTCTACCATCTACTGTCATTATATGACCCTCTACCTGTCATTATATTACCCTGGTCTACCATCTACTGTCATTATATTACCCTGGTCTACCATCTACTGTCATTATATTACCCTGGTCTACCATCTACTGTCATTATATTACCCTGGTCTACCCTCTACTGTCATTATATTACCCTGGTCTACCATCTACTGTCATTATATTACCCTCTACTGTCATTATTATATTACCCTGGTCTACCATCTACTGTCATTATATTACCCTGGTCTTCCACCTACTGTCATTATACTAACCTGGTCTACCATCTACTGTCATTATATTAACCTGGTCTACCATCTACTGTCATTATATTACCCTGGTCTTCCACCTACTGTCATTATATTACCCTGGTCTTCCATCTACTGTCATTATATTAACCTGGTCTACCATCTACTGTCATTATATTACCCTGGTCTACCATCTACTGTCATTATATTACCCTGGTCTTCCATCTACTGTATATTATGGTCTACCCTCTACTGTCATTATATTACCCTGGTCTACCATCTACTGTCATTATATTACCCTGGTCTACCATCTACTGTCATTATATTACCCTGGTCTACCATCTACTGTCATTATATTACCCTGGTCTACCATCTACTGTCATTATATTACCCTGGTCTACCATCTACTGTCGTCATTATTACCCTATATTACCATCTACTGTCATTATATTACCCTGGTCTACCATCTACTGTCATTATATTACCTGGTCTACCATCTACTGTCATTATATTACCCTGGTCTACCATCTACTGTCATTATATTACCCTGGTCTACCATCTACTGTCATTATATTACCCTGGTCTACCATCTACTGTCATTATATTACCCTGGTCTACCATCTACTGTCATTATATTACCCTGGTCTACCATCTACTGTCATTATATTACCCTGGTCTACCATCTACTGTCATTATATTACCCTGGTCTACCATCTACTGTCATTATATTACCTACTGTCATTATATTACCATCTACTGTCATTATATTACCCTGGTCTACCATCTACTGTCATTATATTACCCTGGTCTACCATCTACTGTCATTATATTACCCTGGTCTACCATCTACTGTCATTATATTACCCTGGTCTACCATCTACTGTCATTATATTACCCTGTCTATCCTCTACTGTCATTATATTACCCTGGTCTACCATCTACTGTCATTATATTACCCTGGTCTACCATCTACTGTCATTATATTACCCTGGTCTCTACTGTCATTATATTACCCTGGTCTTCCATCTACTGTCATTATATTACCCTCTACTGTCATTATATTACCCTGGTCTACCATCTACTGTCATTATATTACCCTGCTCTACCATCTACTGTCATTATATTACCCTGGTCTACAATCTACTGTCATTATATTACCCTGGCCTACCCTCTACTGTCATTATATTACCCTGGTCTACCATCTACTGTCATTATATTACACTCTACCGTCATTATATTACCCTGGTCTACCATCTACTGTTATTATATTACCCTCTACTGCCATTATATTACCATGGTCGACCATCTACTGTCATTATAATACCCTGGGCTACATCTACTGTCAATATATTACTCTGGTCTACCATCTACTGTGAATATATTACCCTGGTCTACCATTTACTGTCATTATATTACACTAGTCTACCATCTACTGTCATTATATTACCCTGGTCTACCATCTACTGTCATTATATTACCCTGGTCTACCCTCTACTGTCATTATATTACCCTGGTATACCATCTACTGTCATTATATTACCGTCTACTGTCATTATATTACCCTGGTCTACCATCTACTGTCATTATATTACCCTGGTCTACCATCTACTGTCATTATATTACCCTGGTCTACCATCTGCTGTCATTATATTACCCTGGTCTTCCCTATACTGGCATTATATTACCCTGGTCTACCATCTACTGTCATTATATTACCCTGATCTATCCTCTACTGTCATTATATTACCCTGGTCTACCATCTACTGTCATTATATTACCCTGGTCTACCATCTACTGTCATTATATTACCCTGGTCTCTACTGTCATTATATTACCCTGGTCTACCATCTACTGTCATTATATTACCCTCTACTGTCATTATATTACCCTGTTCTACCATCTTCTGTCATTATATTAACCTGGTCTACCATCTACTGTCAATATATTACCCTGGTCTACCATCTACTGTCATAATATTAACCTGGTCTACCATCTACTGTCATTATATTACCCTGGTCTTCCATCTACTGTCATTATACTAACCTGGTCTACCATCTACTGTCATTATATTACCCTGGTCTACCATCTACTGTCATTATATTACCCTGGTCTACCATCTACTGTCATTATATTACCCTGGCCTACACTCTACTGTCATTATATTACCCTGGTCTACCATTTACTGTCATTATATTACCATCTACTGTCATTATATTACCCTGCTCTTCCATCTACTGTCATTATATTACCCTGGTCTACAATCTACTGTCATTATATTACCCTGGCCTACCATCTACTGTCAATATATTACCCTGGTCTACCATCTACTGTCATAATATTAACCTGGTCTACCATCTACTGTCATTATATTACCCTGGTCTTCCATCTACTGTCATTATACTAACCTGGTCTACCATCTACTGTCATTATATTACCCTGGTCTACCATCTACTGTCATTATATTACCCTGGTCTACCATCTACTGTCATTATATTAACCTGGTCTACCATCTACTGTCATTATATTACCCTGGTCTACCATCTACTGTCATTATATTACCCCTGGTCTACCATCTACTGTCATTATATTACCTGGTCTACAATCTACTGTCATTATATTACCCTGGTCTACCATCTACTGTCATTATATTACCCTGGTCTACCATCTACTGTCATTATATTACCCTGGTCTGGTCTACCATCTACTGTCATTATATTACCCTGGTCTACCATCTACTGTCATTATATGGTCTACCATCTACTGTCATTATATTACCCTGGTCTACCATCTACTGTCATTATATTACCCTGGTCTACCATCTACTGTCATTATATTACCCTGGTCTACCACTCTACTGTCATTATATTACCCTGGTCTACCATCTACTGTCATTATATTACCCTGGTCTACCATCTACTGTCATTATATTACCCTCTACTGTCATTATATTACCTGGTCTACCATCTACTGTCATTATATTACCCTGGTCTACCATCTACTGTCATTATATTACCCTGGTCTACCATCTACTGTCATTATATTACCCTGGTCTACCCTCTACTGTCATTATATTACCCTGGTCTACCATCTACTGTTATTATATTACCCTCTACTGTCATTATATTACCATGGTCGACCATCTACTGTCATTATATTACCCTGGTCTACCATCTACTGTCATTATATTACTCTGGTCTACCATCTACTGTCATTATATTAACCTGGTCTACCATCTACTGTCATTATATTACACTAGTCTACCATCTACTGTCATTATATTACCCTGGTCTACCATCTACTGTCATTATATTACCCTGGTCTACCCTCTACTGTCATTATATTACCCTGGTTTACCATCTACTGTCATTATACTTCTCCTGTCCTATTACCCTGGTCTACCATCTACTGTCATTATATTACCCTGGTCTACCATCTACTGTCATTATATTCCTTCTACCATCTTTCATTATATTCTTACCCTGGTCTACCATCATTATATTACCTGAGCATTATATTACCCTGGTCTACCATCTACTGTCATTATATTGACCCTCTACTGTCATTATATTCCACCTGGCCATCTACTGTCATTTATTACCTACCCTACTGTCATTATATTACCCTGGTCTCTACTGTCATTATATTACCCTGGTCTTCCCCTGTCCATATGGCCCTCTACTGTCATTATATTACCCTGGTCTACCATCTACTGTCATTATATTACCCTGGTCTACCATCTACTGTCATTATATTACCCTGGTCATCTACTGTCATTATATTACCCATCTACCATCTACTGTCATTATATTACCCTGGTCTACCATCTACTGTCATTATATTACCCTGGTCTACCATCTACTGTCATTATATTACCCTGGTCTGCCATCTACTATCATTTTTTAGACCCCTGGTCTACACCTCATTACTGTCATTATTTTACCCTGGTCTACCTCTACTGTCATTATATTACCCTGGTCTACCTCATTATATTACCCTGTCTGCTAACCCTGGTCTACCATCTACTGTCATTATATTACCCTGGTCTACCATCTACTGTCATTATATTACCCTGGTCTACCATCTACTGTCATTATATTACCCTGGTCTCTACTGTCATTATATTACCCTGGTCTACCATCTACTGTCATTATATTACCCTGGTCTACCATCTACTGTCATTATATTACCCTGGTCTACCATCTACTGTCATTATATTACCCTGGTCTTACCATCTACTGTCATTATATTACCCTGGTCTACCATCTACTGTCATTATATTACCCTGGTCTACCATCTACTGTCATTATATTACCCTGGTCTACCATCTACTGTCATTATATTACCCTGGTCTACCATCTACTGTCATTATATTACCCTGGTCTCTACTGTCATTATATTACCCTGGTCTACCATCTACTGTCATTATATTACCCCTACTGTCATTATATCTACTGTCATTATATTACCCTGGTCTACCATCTACTGTCATTATATTACCCTGGTCTACCATCTACTGTCATTATATTACCCTGGTCTACCATCTACTGTCATTATATTACCCTGGTCTACCATCTACTGTCATTATATTACCCTGGTCTACCTCTACTGTCATTATATTACCCTGGTCTACCATCTACTGTCATTATATTACCTGGTCTACCATCTACTGTCATTATATTACCCTGGTCTACCATCTACTGTCATTATATTACCCTGGTCTACCATCTACTGTCATTATATTACCCTGGTCTACCATCTACTGTCATTATATTACCCTGGTCTACCATCTACTGTTATTATATTACCATCTACTGTCATTATATTACCTGGTCTACCATCTACTGTCATTATATTACCCTGGTCTACCATCTACTGTCATTATATTACCTGGTCTACCATCTACTGTCATTATATTACCCTGGTCTACCATCTACTGTCATTATATTACCCTGGTCTACCATCTACTGTCATTATATTACCCTGGTCTACCATCTACTGTCATTATATTACCCTGGTCTACCATCTACTGTCATTATATTACCCTGGTCTACCATCTACTGTCATTATATTACCTGGTCTACCATCTACTGTCATTATATTACCCTGGTCTACCATCTACTGTCATTATATTACCCTGGTCTACCATCTACTGTCATTATATTACCCTGGTCTACCATCTGCTGTCATTATATTACCCTGGTCTTCCATCTACTGTCATTATATTACCCTGGTCTACCATCTACTGTCATTATATTACCCTGATCTATCCATCTACTGTCATTATATTACCCTGGTCTACCATCTACTGTCATTATATTACCCTGGTCTACCATCTACTGTCATTATATTACCCTGGTCTACCATCTACTGTCATTATATTACCCTGGTCTACCATCTACTGTCATTATATTACCCTGGTCTACCATCTACTGTCATTATATTACCTGGTCTACCATCTACTGTCATTATATTACCCTGGTCTTCCATCTACTGTCATTATATTACCTGGTCTACCATCTACTGTCATTATATTACCCTGGTCTACCATCTACTGTCATTATATTACCCTGGTCTACCATCTACTGTCATTATATTACCCTGGTCTACCCTCTACTGTCATTATATTACCCTGGTCTACCATCTACTGTCATTATATTACCCTCTACTGTCATTATATTACCCTGGTCTACCATCTACTGTCATTATATTACCCTGGTCTACCATCTACTGTCATTATATTAACCTGGTCTACCATCTACTGTCATTATATTACCCTGGTCTACCATCTACTGTCATTATATTACCCTGGTCTACCATCTACTGTCATTATATTACCTGGTCTACTGTCTGTCATTATATTACCCTGGTCTACCCTCTACTGTCATTATATTACCTGGTCTACCATCTACTGTCATTATATTACCCTGGTCTACCATCTACTGTCATTATATTACCCTGGTCTACCATCTACTGTCATTATATTACCCTGGTCTACCATCTACTGTCATTATATTACCCTGGTCTACCATCTACTGTCATTATATTACCCTGGTCTACCATCTACTGTCATTATATTACCCTGGTCTACCATCTACTGTCATTATATTACCCTGGTCTACCATCTACTGTCATTATATTACCCTGGTCTACCATCTACTGTCATTATATTACCCTGGTCTACCATCTACTGTCATTATATTACCCTGGTCTACCATCTACTGTCATTATATTACCCTGGTCTACCATCTACTGTCATTATATTACCCTCTACTGTCATTATATTACCCTGGTCTACCATCTACTGTCATTATATTACCTGGTCTACCATCTACTGTCATTATATTACCCTGGTCTACCATCTACTGTCATTATATTACCCTGGTCTACCATCTACTGTCATTATATTACCCTGGTCTACCATCTACTGTCATTATATTACCCTGGTCTACCCTCTACTGTCATTATATTACCCTGGTCTACCATCTACTGTCATTATATTACCTCTACTGTCATTATATTACCCTGGTCTACCATCTACTGTCATTATATTACCCTGGTCTACCATCTACTGTCATTATATTACCTGGTCTACCATCTACTGTCATTATATTACCCTGGTCTACCATCTACTGTCATTATATTACCCTGGTCTACCATCTACTGTCATTATATTACCCTGGTCTACCTCTCTGTCATTATATTACCCTGGTCTACCATCTACTGTCATATATTACCCTTAACATCTACTGTCATTATATTACCCTGGTCTACCATCTACTGTCATTATATTACCCTGGTCTACCATCTACTGTCATTATATTACCCTGGTCTACCATCTACTGTCATTATATTACCCTGGTCTACATCTACTGTTATATTACCCTGGTCTACCATCTACTGTCATTATATTACCCTGGTCTACCATCTACTGTCATTATATTACCCTGGTCTACCATCTACTGTCATTATATTACCCTGGTCTACCATCTACTGTCATTATATTACCCTGGTCTACCATCTACTTATATTACCCTGGTCTACCATCTACTGTCATTATATTACCCTGGTCTACCATCTACTGTCATTATATTACCTGGTCTACCATCTACTGTCATTATATTACCCTGGTCTACCATCTACTGTCATTATATTACCCTGGTCTACCATCTACTGTCATTATATTACCTGGTCTACCATCTACTGTCATTATATTACCCTGGTCTACCATCTACTGTCATTATATTACCCTGGTCTACCATCTACTGTCATTATATTACCCTGGTCTACCATCTACTGTCATTATATTACCCTGGTCTACCATCTACTGTCATTATATTACCTGGTCTACCATCTACTGTCATTATATTACCCTGGTCTACCATCTACTGTCATTATATTACCCTGGTCTACCCTCTACTGTCATTATATTACCCTGGTCTACCATCTACTGTCATTATATTACCCTGGTCTACCATCTACTGTCATTATATTACCCTGGTCTACCATCTACTGTCATTATATTACCCTGGTCTACCATCTACTGTCATTATATTACCCTGGTCTACCATCTACTGTCATTATATTACCCTGGTCTACCATCTACTGTCATTATATTACCCTGGTCTACCATCTACTGTCATTATATTACCTGGTCTACCATCTACTGTCATTATATTACCTGGTCTACCATCTACTGTCATTATATTACCCTGGTCTACCATCTACTGTCATTATATTACCCTGGTCTACCATCTACTGTCATTATATTACCCTGGTCTACCATCTACTGTCATTATATTACCCTGGTCTACCATCTACTGTCATTATATTACCCTGGTCTACCCATCTACTGTCATTATATTACCCTGGTCTACCATCTACTGTCATTATATTACCCTGGTCTACCATCTACTGTCATTGTCATTATATTACCCTGGTCTACCATCTACTGTCATTATATTACCCTGGTCTACCATCTACTGTCATTATATTACCCTGGTCTACCATCTACTGTCATTATATTACCCTGGTCTACCATCTACTGTCATTATATTACCCTGGTCTACCATCTACTGTCATTATATTACCCTGGTCTACCATCTACTGTCATTATATTACCCTGGTCTACCATCTACTGTCATTATATTACCCTGGTCTACCATCTACTGTCATTATATTACCCTGGTCTACCATCTACTGTCATTATATTACCCTGGTCTACCATCTACTGTCATTATATTACCCTGGTCTACCATCTACTGTCATTATATTACCCTGGTCTACCATCTACTGTCATTATATTACCCTGGTCTACCATCTACTGTCATTATATTACCCTGGTCTACCATCTACTGTCATTATATTACCTGGTCTACCATCTACTGTCATTATATTACCCTCTACTGTCATTATATTACCCTGGTCTACCATCTACTGTCATTATATTACCCTGGTCTACCATCTACTGTCATTATATTACCCTGGTCTACCATCTACTGTCATTATATTACCCTGGTCTCTACTGTCATTATATTACCCTGGTCTACCATCTACTGTCATTATATTACCCTGGTCTACCATCTACTGTCATTATATTACCCTGGTCTACCATCTACTGTCATTATATTACCCTGGTCTACCATCTACTGTCATTATATTACCCTGGTCTACCATCTACTGTCATTATATTACCCTGGTCTACCGTCTACTGTCATTATATTACCCTGGTCTACCATCTACTGTCATTATATTACCCTGGTCTACCATCTACTGTCATTATATTACCCTGGTCTACATCTACTGTCATTATATTACCCTGGTCTACCATCTACTGTCATTATATTACCCTGGTCTACATCTACTGTCATTATATTACCCTGGTCTACCATCTACTGTCATTATATTACCCTGGTCTACCATCTACTGTCATTATATATTACCCTGGTCTACCATCTACTGTCATTATATTACCCTGGTCTACCATCTACTGTCATTATATTACCCTGGTCTACCATCTACTGTCATTATATTACCCTGGTCTACCATCTACTGTCATTATATTACCCTGGTCTACCATCTACTGTCATTATATTACCTGGTCTACCATCTACTGTCATTATATTACCCTGGTCTACCATCTACTGTCATTATATTACCCTGGTCTACCATCTACTGTCATAATATTAACCTGGTCTACCATCTACTGTCATTATATTACCCTGGTCTACCATCTACTGTCATTATATTACCCTGGTCTACCATCTACTGTCATTATATTACCCTGGTCTACCATCTACTGTCATTATATTACCCTGGTCTACCATCTACTGTCATTATATTACCCTGGTCTACCATCTACTGTCATTATATTACCCTGGTCTACCATCTACTGTCATTATATTACCCTCTACTGTCATTATTTTACCCTGGTCTACTGTCATTATATTACCCTGGTCGACCATCTACTGTCATTATATTACCCTGGTCTACCATCTACTGTCATTATATTAACCTGGTCTACCATCTACTGTCATTATATTACCCTGGTCTACAATCTACTGTCATTATCTTACCCTCTACTGTAATTATATTACCCTGGTCTACCATCTACTGTAATTATGTTTCCCTGGTCTACCTTCTACTGTCATTATATTACCCTGGTATACCATCTACTGTCATTATATTACCCTGGTCTACCATCTACTGTCATTATATTACCCTGGTCTACCATCTATTATATTACCCTGGTCTACCATCTACTGTCATTATATTACCCTGGTCTACCCATCTACTGTCATTATATTACCCTGGTCTACCATCTACTGTCATTATATTACCCTGGTCTACCATCTACTGTCATTATATTACCCTGGTCTACCATCTACTGTCATTATATTACCCTGGTCTACCATCTACTGTCATTATATTACCCTGGTCTACCATCTACTGTCATTATATTACCCTGGTCTACCATCTACTGTCATTATATTACCCTGGTCTACCATCTACTGTCATTATATTACCCTGGTCTACCATCTACTGTCATTATATTACCCTGGTCTACCATCTACTGTCATTATATTACCCTGGTCTACCATCTACTGTCATTATATTACCCTGGTCTACCATCTACTGTCATTATATTACCCTGGTCTACCATCTACTGTCATTATATTACCCTGGTCTATCCATCTACTGTCATTATATTACCCTGGTCTACCCTCTACTGTCATTATATTACCCTGGTCTACCATCTACTGTCATTATATTACCCTGGTCTACCATCTACTGTCATTATATTACCTGGTCTACCATCTACTGTCATTATATTACCCTGGTCTACCATCTACTGTCATTATATTACCCTGGTCTACCATCTACTGTCATTATATTACCCTGGTCTACCATCTACTGTCATTATATTACCTGGTCTACCATCTACTGTCATTATATTACCCTGGTCTACCATCTACTGTCATTATATTACCCTGGTCTACCATCTACTGTCATTATATTACCCTGGTCTACCATCTACTGTCATTATATTACCCTGGTCTACCATCTACTGTCATTATATTACCCTGGTCTACCATCTACTGTCATTATATTACCCTGGTCTACCATCTACTGTCATTATATTACCCTGGTCTACCATCTACTGTCATTTATACCCTTCTACCATCTACTGTCCCTGGTCTACCATCTACTGTCATTATATTACCCTGGTCTACCATCTACTGTCATTATATTACCCTGGTCTACCATCTACTGTCATTATATTACCCTGGTCTACCATCTACTGTCATTATATTACCCTGGTCTACCATCTACTGTCATTATATTGCCCTGGTCTACCATCTACTGTCATTATATTACCCTGGTCTACCATCTACTGTCATTATATTACCCTGGTCTACCATCTACTGTCATTATATTACCCTGGTCTACCATCTACTGTCATTATATTACCCTGGTCTACCATCTACTGTCATTATATTACCCTGGTCTACCATCTACTGTCATTATATTACCCTGGTCTACCATCTACTGTCATTATATTACCCTGGTCTACCATCTACTGTCATTATATTACCTGGTCTACCATCTACTGTCATTATATTACCCTGGTCTACCTCTCTACTGTCATTATATTACCCTGGTCTACCATCTGCTGTCATTATATTACCCTGGTCTACATCTACTGTCATTATATTACCCTGGTCTACCATCTACTGTCATTATATTACCCTGGTCTACCATCTACTGTCATTATATTACCCTGGTCTACCATCTACTGTCATTATATTACCCTGGTCTACCATCTACTGTCATTATATTACCCTGGTCTACCATCTACTGTCATTATATTACCCTGGTCTACCATCTACTGTCATTATATTATTACCATCTACTGTCATTATATTACCCTGGTCATTACCTCTACTGTCATTATATTACCCTGGTCTACCATCTACTGTCATTATATTACCCTGGTCTACCATCTACTGTCATTATATTACCTGGTCTACCATCTACTGTCATTATATTACCCTGGTCTACCATCTACTGTCATTATATTACCCTGGTCTACCATCTACTGTCATTATATTACCCTGGTCTACCATCTACTGTCATTATATTACCCTGGTCTACCATCTACTGTCATTATATTACCCTGGTCTACCATCTACTGTCATTATATTACCCTGGTCTACCATCTACTGTCATTATATTACCCTGGTCTACCATCTACTGTCATTATATTACCCTGGTCTACCATCTACTGTCATTATATTACCTGGTCTACCATCTACTGTCATTATATTACCCTGGTCTACCATCTACTGTCATTATATTACCCTGGTCTACCATCTACTGTCATTATATTACCCTGGTCTACCATCTACTGTCATTATATTACCCTGGTCTACCATCTACTGTCATTATATTACCCTGGTCTACCATCTACTGTCATTATATTACCCTGGTCTACCATCTACTGTCATTATATTACCCTGGTCTACCCATCTACTGTCATTATATTACCCTGGTCTACCATCTACTGTCATTATATTACCCTTGTCTACCATCTACTGTCATTATATTACCCTGGTCTACCATCTACTGTCATTATATTACCCTGGTCTACCATCTACTGTCATTATATTACCCTGGTCTACCATCTACTGTCATTATATTACCCTGGTCTACCCTCTACTGTCATTATATTACCCTGGTCTACCGTCTACTGTCATTATATTACCCTGGTCTACCATCTACTGTCAATATATTACCCTGATCTACCCTCTACTGTCATTATATTACCCTGGTCTACAATCTGCTGTCATTATATTACCCTGGTCTACCATCTACTGTCAATATATTACCCTGGTCTACCATCAACAGTCATTATATTACACTGGACAACCATCTACTGTCATTATATTACCCTGGTACCATCTACTGTCATTATATTACCTGGTCTACCATCTACTGTCATTATATTACCCTGGTCTACCATCTGCTGTCATTATATTACCCTGGTCTACCCTCTACTGTCATTATATTACCCTGGTCTACTATCTACTTTATATTACCCTGGTCTACCTTCTACTGTCATTATATTACCCTGGTCTACCATCTACTGTCATTATATTACCCTGGTCTACCATCTACTGTCATTATGTTACCCTGGTCTACCATCTACTGTCATTATATTACCCTGGTCTACCCTCTACTGTCATTATATTACCCTGGTCTACCCTCTACTGTCATTATATTACCCTGGTCTACCATCTACTGTCATTATATTACCCTGGTCTACCATCTACTGTCATTATATTACCCTGGTCTACCATCTACTGTCATTATATTACCCTGGTCTACCATCTACTGTCATTATATTACCCTGGTCTACTCTCTACTGTCATTATATTACCCTGGTCTACCATCTACTGTCATTATATTACCCTGGTCTACCATCTACTGTCATTATATTACCCTGGTCTACCATCTACTGTCATTATATTACCCTGGTCTACCATCTACTGTCATTATATTACCCTGGTCTACCCTCTACTGTCATTATATTACCCTGGTCTACCATCTACTGTCATTATATTACCCTGGTCTACCATCTACTGTCATTATATTACCCTGGTCTACCCTCTACTGTCATTATATTACCCTGGTCTACCATCTACTGTCATTATATTACCCTGGTCTACCCTCTACTGTCATTATATTACCCTGGTCTACCATCTACTGTCATTATATTACCCTGTTCTACCATCTACTGTCAATATATTACCCTTGTCTACCCTCTACTGTCATTATATTACCCTGGTCTACCATCTACTGTCATT